>NW_026726624.1:0-51540 GCF_029784015.1 Lycium ferocissimum | reverse complement strand
TAAGTAAAATGATAATGTCATCATTATAAATGTTGTAGCCATCCATAAATCAACCACCAATGCAAACTTATTGACAAATCTATATGATGCCATGTCCGGAATAATTTCCCTTCGGACCACATAGGTAATACCAAATAATATATGCAAGAGATGCCATATGAAATATGCATGTATCAAACACCATAATAAGAAGCCTCGAATGTTTCACTTTCCCTCTCATCAATACTAATATCAAATTACAGTTCATAACAATGAATCCTGTAGAATGTGTATGAATGATATGCATGATATCAATCTCAAGTGAAACCATATCAAATCTCAATCGTGACACTACATGAGCACATATCACAATATTAATACTGAAGCAAGATCTTTCCTCTATCAATGTCACGCCCCAAAACCCACCCTAGACGTGACCGGCATCGGACGTCGTGAACAACATCGGAAGAACCTAAAAGATGCACAATGACACTTGAACCCGCCAGGTTCAATAATCACCTCCAACAGTTTATAAAATAAATTGTTACAAGTCATGATGTAAGAATAAAATCAGCGGAAGTCTTTATAATTTAAACAATTCAACCAAAACATGATAGTGTGCCCGAAAGAGTTAAGCAACAACTCTTCTTCTACCCACATTAGAATGTATACTAAGGAGCTTCTAATAATAAGGAATAAATGTCTAACCCATCGAGACGCAGCCCGAAAACTAATATAAATAAATAAACAATTAAATAGGGTGTCCCACAAATGAACGTGTAGGCTCACCAAATCAGCAGCAACAGCAAGTCCTTCCTAAGCGCCTGAAGTATCAAGAACCTGCTCTTCTCCGTTGCCTAACATACCATCAAAAACAACAATGGTATGCCTGAGTACTTCGTACTCAGTGAGTGCCTCGGGGACAACACGTGATATGAAAATAAAGTGTAATAACATATAAAGAAATCAGTTCTAAAAACCATGTGAAATCAATGTAACAACAGTTATTGCCTTGTTTATCTCAATGAAAGACAATTATCAAAACAGGTTATAAAGTCCTTGTCAAGTTCCAACCTTCAAATATGCCATTTAAGTTGATTATGATTATTAACAACAGTTCCATTAAAAGATAGGAATATCACACTTGCCCATACAAGCCCAAAAATCAATCATAACGAAGGGATGATCTTTGAGGTTCCCTAATCATAGCAGCGCATCACACCGGAATATGAAATTCAATGGTGGCTATCCTTCCTCCCGAATAGCTAGGCATAATCACACCCCTGTAGCGAACCGGAAGTGGCCACTCTTCTTCCCGAATGGCTAGGCAATATCACACTAGGATCCATAGTGGCTACCCTTCCTCCTGAGTAGCTAGGCCAAACACAACAACAAAGTTCATAGCATAGAAGCCGATTCACAATTTGTCTCAAAGTAGTCACATCATCAAATAGCATTTGTCACGACCAAACCCCGTGGGCCGCGACTAGTGTCCTAACTGGGCACCCATACGTACCTACCTGACAGAGTTGGCGTACCAACCAACTAATCAAGATTAGACATACACAGATTCATACAGATATAGAATACATTGCACGAAAGTATATATATATATGGACCTATACATAAGCCGTTAAGACCATCATAGCAAGCAGAGTTACTCATGTCGCAATATCATACATACCTACCTGAACAGTGACAACCCACAACCCACATACATGTCTACAGGCCTCTAACAGACATAACAGAATCATATGACGGGACAGGACCCCGCCGTACCCCAGATGACCATATATACAGAAAATGCATACGGCAGAAGGTATATACCAAAATACAAGCTCCGGATCAACAGGAGCACTCCCAAGTAGCGGAACAAGTGTCCTAAGCTGGCGGCATATCACAAGGTGCGTTTGTACCTGCGGCATGTAACGCAGCCCCCGAAGAACAGGGGGGTCAGTACGGAAAATGTACCGAGTATGTAAAGCGGAAATGAAACCAATATAATCATAGTCAGGAACAGGAGTACAGAAATGTAACTGTCAGAACCACAGTCGGAGCCGGAGATAAAAGGTATAGCTAGCAGAGTCATACTCGGAGTCGGAGATCCAGAAATATAACAAACGGGGCTATAGTCAGAGTCCGAAGTACAAAAGGTAAGTACTTTATCCGAGACCTCAGAAACGTAATGCCAAAGTATAAATAATGCATGTCGTATCATATAACATCATATGAACATATAACGTGTCCCGCCCTACGATAAGGGACTCGGTAGGCGAAATCATGTATAACAAAATCATGTATCATATGTGCAAATAGCGTGTCCCGGCCATTTGTTAAGGGACTCGGTAATATGGAATCATGCATGTCAGAATCATGTATCATGTATACATAACGTGTCCCGACCCTCTACTGCGGGTCTCGGTGAATAATCATCATGTGCCATCCTGGCCGCCATCCCCGTATCATCATATCATAAACATACACAGATAACGTGTCCCGGCCCGCAAGTACGAGGGACTCGGTGAATAATGCAGAGAAGTGCGCACGAGATCATGTCCTGGCCCGGGCTCAGTGAAAAGACATACTGTGACTTGCACGAACAGAATAGTGCAGAAACATATGCATATAGATCAAACCTCAATAGACAATCCAAATAAAAAGTCATAGGATGTACCTTTCGTAAGTTGCGACGGATTATGTCAAAGCAGAATTTCTGAGATTGTTCGTACATATCAAATATACCGTTGGGTTCAACGGAATGGCCAGAGTGGTCGTGCTTTAACAAACAGAACAATTCAAATGACAGATCATCTTAAAGAAGTCGGACGTCAGTCATAGCGTACATGTATGCCCTTTTTGGGGATGGCACGATTAAGTATATTAAATCATGTTTCTAGGATCGTAGCACATATCAAATCGTATTATAGACTCATCACATTTATCATTTGTCAAACGGAACAATGATCAGAAGTTCTTTTAAGTACGGTGTAGAAATAAGTCAAACAAAACCATAGTAGGAGGTCTCGGAATCTGTGGGCCCACCTCGGGTCAATCAGGGTGGTGAACTCAAATTACGGATCATAGACCTTATGGAGTCATTCATGAGAGTTTTGGAACAACCCGACTCCGTTTGTGAAGGTTGCATACACATAAATCACTTTGACGACAATTTATAAGGAAACTAATTCAATCTTACTGAATGAAATGGGGCCAATTTCAATTTCGGATTTCGAGAAACAGAGTCATATCTAAGGCTCGCGTCCGGGTCTATTACGTTTAGAACATGCCAAAGAATGAAGGGCAAGACTTTACATACCTTAGTTGCGCCTTACGCTCGTCCGAAGTTAATTTCCGTTTCGCCCAAAATCTACAAATGGTCGTGTTTACCAATTGGCAATAGTAAGACTTTTATAATTCAAATCTTTAATTCACTATTTGTCTACGAAATTTGGGCTAAAGCATCTCCCCTATACATACGACATCCCCAAGATTTAAACTCGGCCAAAAATAGTAGCAACCATACCAACAATAATACAAACAACATCAACAATCGGCTAGAAACGCATTCTAGCATAAATAGTCTTCTTTTCCAAATAATGCAACAACTCCCCAATCCAACTTTGCCCTTATGAGTCAATATCAATAGTTTCATGTTTACATACTAATGTAAGATCATTCAGACATAAACAAGAACATTCCAAGCTATATATCCAATATTCAACAATTCCATCAATTTCCATATTCCATCTAAAATTCCTACACATGCAACAAAACCATCTTAACACATTCCCTACTTACTAATTCATCGCCATCACAACAATTTACACTTTAACAATTTCATTATCATAATATCATGAAATCACATTAAAATGACATACTTTCCTACAATCCATTTTCATGCCAACTTAAACCATTTAACTTCCATACATAATACAAGGATCAGAACCACATAATTACCATACCCAACAAAATTAATTCATTTCTATTCCACTAACCACATACCATACGGCCAACATGTTCTTTCCAACTTCAATCAATTTTCATTCAACTTTCATTTCTAATACAAAGTCCACCATAACCACAACTAGAATACCTCACAAAATTCAACTCATCTCAACTATACAACATGACACACATACGGCCACATGCACACTAGCACACCCACCATGCAAACTTCCATATTTTCATAAATTCTACTCATCTCTACATACTACAACACAAACAACCCTTCACAACATAATAAAAAAGGATTAATTATTACCTTTTTCTTCTAACTTCTTCACTTAACCAAGATGTTGAATTGGTTGAACAAGTGCTCTATTTTCCAAAACAACTACACCAAGTTGTAGAGAAGCCTTGAGTTAGTGGAAATACCACAAGAAAATAATTTTTGGAACAAGATTTTTGAGGGCAAAAATTTGGGACTATGGCCGAATGGCCCTCTCTTTGTTCTTCTTGTTTTTCTTTGTTTTTCTCTCTTTCTCTTGTCTTGAAAATTCTAGGGGATTTGATGAATAATTGCCCCTTTTATTAATTTATCACATGGATAAATTGTATTGGGCTTGGATCCTTTTTCCTATTTTTTTCATGCCATGGCCGGCCACCCCTTGGGTTGGGCCTTGTTTTTCTTCTTGTTTTTTTTTTAGCCCACTTGTTGGCTAAATTTTTTGTAATTCATGAACAAGTTTTCAAAATTCCAATTTTGTCTCCTATCCCTCCTCGGTATTTTCACACCAATATTTTCATAGCCGACACACTCATACTAAGTAAGATCCAAATATGGCCTCATTCCTTACAAGTCAAAATTATTTCGCATTTTCCGAATATGCAAAAATACCGGATATAACATCCTCCCCCCCTTTAGAACATTCGTCCTCGAATGTTAAATTAGCCTTATAGGTCTTACAAACGTTTCGGGGGGGAGGTCCTCTTGCCAACTACGTACTCGTATTTAATCGAGCGCTGTGGGGGTATTCATTTTACAACTCCTGCTTGTTCTATCCCAGCATACCTTTTGCTTCTATATTTAACAATGTTATTGTCCTTTCTTTTTCGGTCTAGCCATCAACACCTTTCACCTCTTGTCACACTTCTCGGTTCCTTACAACGTTATCGTAATCCCACGTTATATCAAACAGATTCATAATTAGAGCCAGACGCACAGAAGCATATCGGACAGACCCATAATCAGAGTCAGATGTACTGAACTATGTCGGACAGATCCGTAGTCGAGTCGGACGTATAGAAGTATGTCGACGGTATCCGTGATCGAGTCGGACGTGCGGAGATATATCGACGTAAACGTAATCGCAGTCGTACGTGGAGGCATAATAGATAGAGCTTCATCAAAATTAGAGGCGTAGAAGTATGACATACAGAGTTATGATCAGAGTCAGACCACTTCCACTAATGCTTCAGTGAGTTACGAAAATTTCCCTGTCAACGTTTCATTACTCACTGTGATCGTTGCACCTCGAGTTATTTCGTCAACACATCCAATCAAATATAGCAAATAAATTTATATCCTTATGGAACTCCGCTTATCTAGTAGTCCTTAGGCCCCTTTCTTACTCTCTTATACATAACACTTCCTTATCGTTGTTGCGTTGTTGCAAAGGTACATTTACAATATTTCGATTCGCAATATCTCTCAGATTCTTATCTGAACTCCTCTCTTAAACCTTTGATACATAACATTTCCTTATTGTCGTTGTCTCACCGCAAGAGTGTCGTTACCACATATCCATTCGCAATGTTTCCACATTCTCATTCGAATCCTTTTTCAATTCCTACTTACCCAATTTAGGCATTGCAAAATAATTCATAGGTCAAAGTCCCCAAATAAAATCTCACTTACGCATATCTTGTTCTTAATACAGGGGTGTTTCCTTTCCGAACCCTTGATCTCACTTTTGTTTTTCATCATCACCTATTCACTCATTTATAGACTTGTTCGTCAAATTTCCACACAAATAATTTTAGGTGTCGTCCGTCGGCTCTTTCGAAGATTTTGCTTAATCACACTTCTTATCCTTCATCTTTTCTAATGTCCGTACTCATTTTCTTTTCCAAATATCCATTTTTTTTTCCGACCTAAACTTGTAGCGTAATCAGGGTCGGTCTATTTTATAACATTTGTATCCTAACTTCCGCTTTGTTTTATGTGTTCCTTTTAGCAATACCTTTCGTCTATCGCAACATTAGTCGGCGGGACTCGTCTCTTCATCAATATGGTCACCAGAGGAAATTCATACACATACATATACGCTTTCTACTATCTTACTTGCAAACGTTTCCAACCGCTATTCAAATTCGCTCTAATTCCCGAGCGATATTGCACTTTCTCCTTTTCACCCATTTAGTCCGCTTCGGTCTGCGCGACTCCTGTAAGGGTGCTAGCCACTCTACACATTCTCTTTCCTTTAGGTTACCCCAAATTCCCATTTATCTCTTATACCTACACTTGTGAAAATTTTCATATCCTTCCCAGGGGGTCACCCATCCCAGAATTGCTCTGGTCTCAGCACGCTTAACCTCGAAACTTCCATGCGTCTTAATGCGTTAATGCTAATATAATTACGCCAATTGCCCCACACGACCTTTGTTACGTAATTTAGGGCAGGTCGGGGTCTTAATAATTTTTTTTTTTTTTGGAAATTTCTCGTAGCGGGTCCCACCCCGGTCTAACCACACAATTACCACATCGCCCTTCTGAATTCTCAATATCTATTTCCATCTATATGTATAGCTATCTCAAATGGTTCTAGTGATTTGGATTTTTACCTTACTTTCACTAACACCCAAAAGGAGAAAATCGCTTAATATACTAGAGTATAAATCTATCAATGCACATATTTCTAAAGAAAAGATGAATAATATACCTGGGTCCGCATTTGGTGACGCCTCTGGGTCCTGCCGGCTAGTCAAAGCATATAGGCGGTTCGAAGGACCGCTAGAACCGGGAGCCCCGCCACGGCCCCTGCCGCGGCCTGCTGGTGCGGCCATACCTCGCCCCGCAGGACGCATGGCTACCGAAGGAGAAAATGAGCCAGCAACTGATCCAGTGGGCTGAGCCGAACCACCTGAACCGCCCTTAAATGGGCACTCTCTCAAAGTATGGCCCTGACGGCCGCAAAAGAAACAGGCTCCGGTGATAAGACGACATTCTCCCGGATGGCGCTTGCCGCATTGAGGACACTGAGGCATAGATAACTTTTTCCGACCAAACCCCCTGTTTTGTTGCGAACCCATGGCCCTAGAACTCTGGCCCGCTCCTGAGTACTCAATATCATCAAACCGCCTACCCGTGGACTGTGGAGGCGTACTACGGGCTGGCTGAGAAAAGTATCCACTATGCCGCTGCCGAGGCTGACCGCCTCGAGGCTCCCCGAAATACCCAACTGATCTAGCCCTCTTGGGTTGCCTCCTATCACGCTCTCTATCGGGCTGATGCCCTCTGTGCCGGTCCTCCATGCCCTGCGCATAAGCCTGTAGCTGGGCGATGTCCATATCAGTCTGCGACGCCATCGCCATACAACTATCAACCAGGTAATCGTCCAATCCCATCGCATACCGGTGCATTCTGTCCTCCATATCGGCTACGATAGTAGGTGCATATCGGGCCAGAGAATCAAACTCCAAATTATACTCCCGGATACTCCTGCCTCTCTGCTTCAGCTGCAAAAACCTGTCAACTCTGGCCCGCCGCAGCTCCGGAGGTAAAAAGTGGCGGAGAAAAGCGGCTACAAACTCATCCCACATAGCTGGGGGAGCACCCTCACCTCTGGACAGCTCCCAGGACTCATACCAATTAATAGCAACATCCCGTAATCTATGCGAGGCTAACTCAACGGACTCGGTCTCAGAAGCCCTGACCAGTCTCAACGAGCGCTGCATCTGCCGGATAAAATCCTGGGGGTCCTCGTCGGGCTTAGACCCGTAAAACTCTGGGGGACTACAGGTCAGGAAGTCGCGGACCCTCAGATTGTCACGTCTATCATTATCATCATCTCTCAGCCCGCGTCTGCGACAAAAGGTATATGATTACTCGGAGTCGGAGGTGTTCAAACGGGGCTCGGCGACCGTAATGCAAAGTCGTCGTCAACAACCATATGAACGACCTCCATCATTGCCCTATCCTCCGCCCCTAGCCGAGGAGTCCCGGAGGCTCGGGCGCCGGGAGAGCCTCCGGAGCTAACGGCGGTCTCGCTCCCGCTCCTCCGAATAGCATGTGGTGTGTGTAGCACCCTCCGACCGGGGCACAACATCGGGCATGGTTTGGGTGCGGGCCCTAGTAACCTCTCGGGGCCCGAGATCAGTCTCTCTGAAAGACATCTTGTGACTTCGGCACCGCTTTGCCCAAACATCAATAGCTCCGGGCGGCCGTCGCCTTCTTCAGAGGCATCGCTGAAAACATAACATCTCGTCAGAGAAGAAAACATCCATCGATAACGCGGCCCCTCTAACGCACGATCTAAGAGCCAAAGAAAGGGTAACATCCTAAATGTCCCGTAGCCTAGCTCGGTGATAAGGACATTCTCCCGGGAAGTTCGTTTATAGATGTGGTGCACAACACACCGATAAACAAGACTCTACTAGACACGGTCATTCCGTAGACATTCCGAGGACAAACCGCTCCGATACCACTTTTGTCACGACCCAACCCCCGTGGGCCGCGATTCGGTGTCCTAACCGGGCACCCATACGTACCTACTCGACGTAGTTGGCGTACCAACCGCTAATCAAGATTAGACATACGTATTCATACAGATATAGAATACATTGCACGAAAGTATATACATACATGGACCTATACATAAGCCGTTAAGACCATCATAGCAAACAGAGTCACTCATGTCGCAATCTCATACATACCTACCCCAATCTCTCGAACGTATGACAACCCACAACCCACATACATGTCTACGCCCCTACGTACATAACGGAATCATATGACGAGACGGGCCCCGCCGTACCCCGCATGACCATATATACGTAAAAATGCATACTACAGAAGGTATATACCAAAATACAAGCTCCGGATCAACAGAGCACTCCCAAGTAGCGGAACAGTGTCCTAAGGCCGGCGGCGTATCATAAGGTGCGTTTGTACCGCTTAATGTAACGTGCTCATACGGCCCCCGAAGAACGGGGGGGCCGCACGGAAAATGTACCGAGTATGTAAAGCGAAAATGAAACCAATATAATCATAGTCGTGAATGTGAGTACGTAAATGTAACTCGTCGAACCCACGAGTCGGGAGATAAAAGGTATAGCTAGCAAGAGTCATACTCGGAGTCGTAGGAGATCCATTTGTGAAAGTAAATATAACAAACGGGGCTATAGTCGAATAGTCCGAAGTACAAAAGGCGAGTACTTTATCCGAGACCTCGTAAACGTAATGCCAAAGTATAAATAATGCATGTCGTATCATATAACATCATATGAACATATAACGTGTCCCAATCTTAACCCTCGATAAGGGACTCGGTAGGCGAAATCATGTATAACAAAATCATATATCATATGTGCAAATAACGTGTCCCGGCCCTTTGTTAAGGGACTCGGTAATATGGAATCATGCATGTCAGAATCATGTATCATGTATACATAACGTGTCCCGCCTACCGCGGTCTCGTGAATAATCATCATGTGCCATCCCGGCCGCCATCCCCGTATCATCATATCATAAACATACATCAAGATAACGTGTCCCGCCCGCAAGTACGAGGGACTCGGTGAATAATGCAGAAGTGCGCACGAGATCATGTCCCGGCCCAGCTCGGTGAAAAGACATACCGTGACTTGCACGAACAGAATAGTGCGTAAACATATGCATATAGATCAAACCTCAATAGACAATCCAAATAAAAAGTCATAGGATGTACCTTTCAAGTTGCGACTGGATTATGTCAAAGCGCATTTCGAGATTGTTCGTACATATCAAATATACCATGGGTTTCAACGGAATGGTCGAGTGGTCGTGCTTTAACAAACAAGTTGTAAAACAATTCAAATGACAGATCATCTTAAAGAAGTAGGACGTCACTCATAGCGTACATGTATTGCCCTTTTTGGGATGGCACGATTAAGTATATTAAATCATGTTCCTAGGATCGTAGCACATATCAAATTTTCTCGTATTATAGACTCATCACATTTATCATTTGTCAAACGGAACAAGGATCGAAGTTCTTTTAAGTACGGTGTAAAAATAAGTCAAACAAACCATAGTAGGAGGTCTAAAAAATTCGTTTGGGCCCACCTCGGGTCAATCAGGGTGGTGAACTCAAATTGGGATCATAGACCTTATGGAGTCATTCATGAGAGTTTTGGAACAACCCGACTCCGTTTGTGAAGGTTGCATACACATAAATCACTTTGACGACAATTTATAAGGAAACTAATTCAATCTTCCGAATGAAATGGGGCCAATTTCAATTTCGGATTTCGAGAAACAGAGTCATATCTAAGGCTCGCGTCCGGGTCTATTACGTTTAGAACATGCCAAAGAATGAAGGGCAAGACTTTACATACCTTAGTTGCGCCTTACGCTCGTCCGGAGTTAATTCCCGTTTCGCCCAAAATCTACAAATGGTCATGTTTACCAATTGGCAATAGTAAGACTTTTATAATTCAAATCTTTAATTCACTATTTGTCTACAGAAATTTGGGCAAAGACATCTCCCCTATACATACGACATCCCGAGATTTAAACTCGGCCAAAAATAGCAGACAACCATACCAACAATAATACAAACAACATCAACAATCGGCTAGAAACGCATTCTAGCATAAATAGTCTTCTTTTCCAAATAATGCAACAACTCCCCAATCCAACTTTGCCCTTATGAGTCAATATCAATATTTTCATGTTTACATACTAATGTAAGATCATTCAGACATAAACCAAGAACATTCCAAGCTATATATCCAATATTCAACAATTCCATCAATTTCCATATTCCATCTAAAATTCCTACACATGCAACAAAACCATCTTAACACATTCCCTACTTACTAATTCATCGCCATCACAACAATTTACACTTTAACAATTTCATTATCATAATATCATGAAATCACATTAAAATGACATACTTTCCTACAATCCATTTTCATGCCAACTTAAACCATTTAACTTCCATACATAATACAAGGATCAGAACCACATAATTACCATACCCAACAAAATTAATTCATTTCTATTCCACTAACCACATACCATACGGCCAACATGTTCTTTCCAACTTCAATCAATTTTCATTCAACTTTCATTTCTAATACAAAGTCCACCATAACCACAACTAGAATACCTCATAAAATTCAACTCATCTCAACTATACAACATGACACACATACGGCCACATGCACACTAGCACACCCACCATGCAAACTTCCATATTTTCATAAATTCTACTCATCTCTACATACTACAACACAAACAACCCTTCACAACATAATAAAAAGGGATTAATTATTACCTTTTTCTTCTAACTTCTTCACTTAACCAAGATGTTGAATTGGTTGAACAAGTGCTCTATTTTCCAAAACAACTACACCAAGTTGTAGAGAAGCCTTGAGTTAGTGGAAATACCACAAGAAAATAATTTTTGGAACAAGATTTTTGAGGGCAAAAATTTGGGACTATGGCCGAATGGCCCTCTCTTTGTTCTTCTTGTTTTTCTTTGTTTTTCTCTCTTTCTCTTGTCTTGAAAATTCTAGGGGATTTGATGAATAATTGACCCTTTTATTAATTTATCACATGGATAAATTGTATTGGGCTTGGATCCTTTTTCCTATTTTTTTCATGCCATGGCCGGCCACCCCTTGGGTTGGGCCTTGTTTTTCTTCTTGTTTTTTTTTTTGAGCCCACTTGTTGGCTAAATTTTTTTGTAATTCATGAACAAGTTTTCAAAATTCCAATTTTGTCTCCTATCCCTCCTCGGTATTTTCACACCAATATTTTCATAGCCGACACACTCATACTAAGTAAGATCCAAATATGGCCTCATTCCTTACAAGTCAAAATTATTTCGCATTTTCCGAATATGCAAAAATGCCATTATGAAAATCCATAATTTCATAGATAATCTTGAAAACTTTTCCACTTCTTTACACAAGAATCCATTGTCATAGTTCCTTTTTAAAACATCAATGCCAACAATTAACCATCATCACTGATCATCATTTATAGAAGAAAAAGATTATGATTTCATATATGTATATAGAGGATAATACAATCAAGGTTTTATGTGGGCTTGTCCCCTCACGCACACCAACCACAAGCAAAGACATGAATTAGGGTTTCAAATTATGAGAAGTTCACCTTTCTATTCAATAAAGAGCTTTTGAAAAGAAGTCATGCATTCCAAAATAAGATTTTCAAAATAGACATACCTTAATTAAGCCTTACGTAATTCAACAATTCACTTTTACAATGGAGAACACCCAAAACCCTAGCTTGAGTCACTTTGAGAAGGATTGTCACGACCCAACCCCGTAGGTCGTGACTAGTGCCCGAGTTGGGCACCCATACGCACCCAATAACCGAAATCAGCATACAAACAATCTACACCGACATAGAGATCATACGTGGTTCCAAATCGGTCACATACTAACATATAAGCCGCACAAAAGGTGTAAGGCTATCATAATATACATAACGTAGCAAAGCATACATATACGTGCTCGACAAGTGCCGCCACGGCGGACGGGGCCGCCCAAACACAACTTACTCAACGCATCCGAACAACCGTACATAACCCACATCTATGTCTACGTACCTCTATCGTAACAACAATCGGATGACGGGATAGGGCCTCGCCGTACCCTGAATAATCATATACATCGGAAGAATATATACCCAAAATATTGGCTCCAGAACAAAGGGAGCACTCTGAACAGCAGAATAGAAATCCTACGCCGGTGGATCACCAAAATATGTACCTGCGGGCATGAAACGCAGCCCCCGAAGAAAGGGGGTCGGTTAAATATGTACCGGAATATGTAAAGCATGGAATACCGTAAACGAGAATCATGCGAATGAGGAGGGAAAAAAGTAGCATAATAACCGTAAAGTCATAACACTTGCCTTTGAAACATAATCATACGTACGTATCCATTTCATACACTCATCACGCGGACGAGAAAAAACGAGTCGTAAAATCATCTCGTACACATACATAGATATAACGTGCCCCGCCCCTACGAGTGAGGGGCGTGGTAAATGAAACCATCAGACACATATATATATATAACGTGCCGGCCTTTTAATGAGGGACGCGGTGAGTAAAATAATCATATCTATACATATAACGTGCCCCGCCCTCTAGTGAGGGACGCGATGAATGAAGTCATCATATGCCATCCCGGCCACCTCCCATGTCATCATATCATATACATGCCCCGACCCTCTAGTGAGGGGCGCGGTGAATCATTTGTAGAACCGTGCACGAATACATGCCTCGGCCGGGGACGCGGTGAAAGAGATCATAATAGCTCGCGCGAGCGAGTAGTGAGAAACCACGTACACAAATCATCATCACGTACTCAACAACATAATCAAACGAAATCTCATTTTAAAGCTAAATAACGATCAAGTTCCGAAAATCATTCGAGAACATATCAAGTAGTACTTTAGAAATTGTAGGTACGTGTCAAGATCATATGACATAGCTTGGAATCAAAACATAGTCGTCATTACGGGACTCAATAGAATAGTCGAAGCGAACTATTATTTCCAAACCAAAACAAACGTCAAATCGAATTTTCTTTCGAATACCACTCGGAAACATATCAATCCGAACTTCAGAAACCATAGTTACGTATCAAAATCATATGCGTGAGATCATTATCATAAACTCAAAAGGTAAGTAAACTAATCGTACTTGAAATCGGGATCATAATCGTATCATATTCTTTCAAAGTCGTCGAAGTACATAAAGAAAGTCGCGGGAACCCACGGACGGGTGTCGACCCGAGCCGGCCCGCCTATGGAAAACATAGTCATCATATATCATGGAATCATTTTTGAGCATATCGAAGCGATCCAGTTCTGTCTGTGAAAGTTACGGACTTTCGTAGTTTTCGGAATCATTTAGGAACAAAACTCTTTTTTAAAAAACCAACCTTTTAGGCAACTTTTGAAACGTAGTCATACAAAAGCCATAGGAGCCAATATTTCATCATATCATGCATACGAAGACCAAGAAACAAATAATAATCATGGTCGGATCGCGAGAGTAGAGTTTCCTCGAGACTCGTATCATAGCCGATTTACGACTAAGGCATGCCAAAAGAAGGAAGGGTTGCGCTTTACATACCTCGATCGCTCCCAACGCTACTTCAAACTCAAGCTAATCACGACCTACGCCTCGGGATCCCCAAGGTCTACAAAGAAGTCATAATATGCCAAACATTAGCTAAAGACATTTTGGGCATTTAATTCCAATTTAGCCCTTAATTCTACGAAATTTGGGCAAGCATTTGTGAATAAAGCCAACCCCGAGAATTTAACTCGGCCAAATCAACAACAACAACAACCACAACCAACCTAGCAACATCAATAATCAATCCGAGAGGCAATATAACATTAATAACTCTTTTTCATCATTCAACAACTTTCAATATAATCAACTCAACGGCTTATGTTCAAGCCAACATCAACGCTTATACATTCAAATACTAACCCGAACCCATACCAACAACATTCAAGAACATCCTAAGAAATTCATTCAACATTTCAAACATCCCAAATAATACTCCAACTCACCCGAAAACGGCCCAAACCCGAGAGCCTCAACTATAACACATTCCTCATTTCCAAATCATGATTTGCACCAACAATTCACATTCTAACAATGTCATTCTTATAAATATACAAATTACAATAAATGCACAATAGCCTCTAAATCAGCCCATACAATTACAACATCAATTTGAGTCATTAAACTCTCATTCTCATCATGAAATTCATAACGACGACAATTAAAATATTAAGGAGAATTAATCCATTCATTGTCATATAATATGACCCATTTCGTCCAACACTACATATGCACATACTTATGATTCTCATTCATTTCTCCACTCTACAACAATCACAACATGCTAACTAGACTTTAATTCATTGCTTCAATACAACACAACACACACACACCTCACACGTCTATACACTACACACACAACCTTCACTCCAACATGCCATATTTCATGATTTTCATCCATTTTAACATACTATAACATGCATACAACCTTTATAACATACAAAACATGATCAATTCTTACCTTTCTTCTTCAACTCCACAATTTGCCTAGTGTTTGCAATTGACACAACGAATGATTGGATGAACCGAACAACACTTCCACGTTACTTAGGGACCTCAAATTAGTGGATTTGCATCAACAAAATATTTTTGGAATGGCTAGAAATGGGACCTCAATTTTCCCCTCCTTGGCCGAGAGCCTCTCTTTTGTGGTTCTTCAACTTCTATTTTTTTTTCTAAGTGTTGTAATGATAAAAGATGACTTAGATTTCATCTTTTAAGCTCCCACATAAATTGCACAAGTGTCCATGGCCACACACATGTGTTGGACCAATTAAAATTGTCCACAAAGTGTGTGGGACCATTCAAGGACCACACGGCCAAAGGCCTCATTTTTGCATGATTTCCAACTTCCATTTATTCCATTTTTTATCCCAAATTTTTCCTAGTTGTTCCATGCCAACAAATTCATGCACAACTTATGTCTCAAAATAAAATCAAAGGTCAGAAATCCCGACTTTGTATCCCGGAATGGTTTTGTCCCCAACTTTCCATAGTTAAACCGGATTGTCTCAACGTACAAAAATGCGGGATATAACAAGGATTACTTTGCAATCCTAGGTTTTTCATTCAAGAATCATGTTAAGAATCATGGATTTAATGCTAGGATTGATTAACAATGTTAAAGATGTTCTTACCTTATGTTTTGGGGAAGCCCTAGGATTATTTCTCCTCAAAAGGTCGACCAAAGATGGATTGGAATGATGGTTTAAGAAAATTTCACATTCTGGGGGTTTTTATAGTCGAGCAAGGCGCGTGACGCATCCTGCAAATCGTACATTTGACCCGTGAAATGCAACCCTACCGCACGACGTGTCAGAGGGGCATGATTTTTGGTGTTCATCCTGAGATTCGTAGGATGATCCCGCGAAATGCATATTAGTAAAACGGCCATAACTTTTTACTCACAAGTCCGTTTAAGCTCCACTTTATACCTTTGGAAAGGTATTTCAAAGATCTACAACTTCTATTATAGGAAGTTTTCCCAAATTCGCAACGGATTTTCACAAAATTGGCCTACAATACAGGTTAACAAAACGTAGGCGATTTTAAGAACTCTTACGAACTTCACTACTTGGTCTTGATCTTAAATCAACTATTTCCACCCAAACTCATATTGATAGGACTTCATATGAATAAAATGTCACATTACTTCTCATTTAATACCTTCACACCTAACTCAGATTTATGGAATGTTACAATCAATGATAATGTCAAGATAAGTGAGAGACAACCGTATCACAACACACATGATAACTAAGTAACAAGTCCAATCCCACAAACATGGCAACAAACCAAATCACAACAAGAGCCAACAAGCCCCCAAAGTCAACAACAATACCAACCTAAGAATAACCATCCCAACTTTATACCCGAAGGCTTAACATGCTTTCTCCATCAATAACTAACTCTACATATGCTTCGCTAACTGGAGTCTAACCAAAAGGAAGCCGTAACCTACCTCGCTGCTGAGCTGGAGCCACGAACAATCAGAACTGAGCCTTGCCCTTCCGAAGAGCCTCTGAATACTCAAAGTCTAGCTATTATCGAATTCTAAACTAGAAACTAGAAACAACGATACCCATATTGCTATACATTTGTTCAAATCAAAATCAACTAATTAAAAGAGGGGAAATAGGCCCACAAGGATTAAACGGGTATTTCAAAGATATAATTGGTAACCCAATGTTCTAGAAGTTCAATTCTACTCTCGAATAGCTAATTTAGCTCAAGTATTGATCAATTTCATCATTCAAAGCAAAAACCCCAATTTAGGCATAAACCCTAGCTTTTCCATATTTCAAGTACTCAACTTGACTGGGAGATTCAAGCCTATTGGTTACTAATTAATGAAATCCCATACTTAGATTAGTCAAATCCATTAATAAATCTCATATTGGAAGACTAAAATTCAAATAACAAAGTAAAGGTCAAGACTCATCTTCATCCATTAGTTTTCTAGATTTCCACCATTGATTCAAGCTTAGGAAAGGTAATTAATGGAAAGCAAGGTTAGAGAGACTTACTCCAAGAAGAATCCACCTAGAACCACCTCAAATTTCTTAGAGACACTTAGGAAAAATAATTTTGGGAATGGGAAATGAAGGGTTACACTTAGCATTGAATAACTTTCTGAATCAGCATTTTCCACCCCAGCAGAAATGGTCCACTACAGAGGATCTGCTCCAACAGTTCAAACTCGCTATCGTGCATCCGCTCCAGTGAAATACCGTCTGTTGGAGCGGATTCCCCAAGAATCCATAAAGCTTAGGCCAACAGACCAGGCCTCGCTAAGGCGGGTTCGCTGTGGCGCACCCAGTCTCGCTGGGGCGAGACATCAGACAACAGCAACTTTCTGGTTTTCCACCAAGTTCTTCCCAAAACTCGACAATCACCCGAGACCTTCCCGATGCAAACAAGACATCTATACACATATAAAAACACGTTACGAAGTCAATCGTGGTCTTAGAATTCCCAACAGAGGTCTGTTTGGCCTGGTCAACACCCAATGGACAAAAGCGAACTTTCCAACCAATAAGCCAAAACGCTCCCGAGTGCCTCGGGTACCAAACTGAACATCCCACTGTAACGGTTCGCATTTTTGTGGTCGGGGCTAGCGCTCGAAAAAGCTACTTTGAAATCATTGGTGCTCTTTTGGACTTTGTTTTAAAGGAGTCGCCACCTAATTTTTAAGAAATTAGGAAAACCAGTTTTGAAGGGTTTATTCATACGCCGTGAAAAAATCCTTCTTAATCCAATGTTCTAGGTAAGGGTTCTGGTGATCCCCTAGGGAAGGTGTTAGGCACCCTAGTATTAAGGATCTGTACTACACGGTCGACCTTCGAATTCCAATGTGTGGGTATTTGCATGAACTGTTTATTTAGTGTTTACTTCCCGCAAAAAGCTTGTCATGTTGCATATCATTTTTTGAAAAGAATAGAATATATTCCCTTTATATATAGGGTATTTAGGTTCAAATTTATAATATCCGGGTATAATTAATTTCTTTTATAGATAAGGATAGTAGTTTTTCTATAGAAACGGATGAAGAGATTATTTATTTTTCACAGTCTGGATGAACAAGGTTTATTCATGCTTTACCCACACATGGACCGGGTTAATCCGTCTAATACATTTCTTAGAACATCCTTACCTAAATTTTTTTAATTAGGCAAAAAATCGGACCGTTTCGATTTTTTCAAGAAAGGGATCCTTTATATTTTTTACACGTTTTGCCTTTTAGAAAAATGAATTGTATTTATGGTCTAATAACTTGTGCCTATGTTCCCTTTAAAAATGCACTCGCTATATATATATATATATATATATATATATAGTATTACTTCATATATTTTAAATCGTGGGCCTTGGCCCAGAAACTTTAATCATGGGTTTATTATTTAGAAAAGATCAAGTGGGTTTTGACCCAAAGAAGCAGTTTTATTGGATTTTCTTTTAAAGACAAGCTGCGCGGGTTCTGACCCAAATATACCTTTGTAAGCCATTTAAAATATGGGCCTTAGACACGTTTTCTTAACCACAGGCTTACATTAAAGAGTCAAATGGATTTCTAGCCCAAATAGAGACCTACGTAGTTTTGTTTTTAAGATACCAAACTAAATGGGCTCTGGCCCAAAATATTTTTTGTTTAAAAACACTCAGTTTTTAAGAAAAGACTCAGGTGGGCTCTGGCCCAAAAAACCATGTTTTTATCAACTAAAGACCCAGAAAAGGAAACATGTTTCAATAGTTTGCAAAAAGAAGTTTTTTGCCTAATCTATTCATCTTCTTAATTTCATACAATATGTTATACCATTTTTGCTTTTTCCAAAACCTTTTTAGTTTGTTATCTATTAAGACAAAAAGTAATCGCCTTCCATTTTAAATCTTCAAATCAGTACGCGTTTTTTCCAGATTTTCCAAAGAATTTTTTGGGAGCTAGAGTTAATCTAAACGGCATATGCACCGTTTTGCTTAAGATGCCTAATTCGCAATATAAATGATTCCAATAATGTTTGTGGGTTTTTACCCATGACTATGCCTTCAATATATTAGCTTCCCTTTCCTTTTAGACTCAACGAAACTTGAAAGAATTTTCCCTATTGGGCTTTTGACCCAATAGGGTGGCTGGACCTTGGCCCAAGTGGCCATGCAGTAGAGAAGGGGAAAGAAACAAAAGACCCCGGTTAGTTCGTATTTTTACTGTTCTTATCATACATATACTATACACACATATATACACAGTGCCCTATTCATTTGTAAGTCCTATTCTATACATAAATATACACATGTACGGGCAATATATCCTATTTATTCACAAGCCCATATGATGTGCATATGTGTTTTCCATGTCCTTAAACTCAAACCTCAAACCTAGGTGGTGGGAAGGCCAAGTCATCACCCCCCTAATTCCTGATGCCGCACAAGTTCTAAGAGGTTTCATGAACCTCCGGCATGGCTGGTCACCAGGGGATGGCTCAAACTAAGTCCCCTTTTCACCTAAACTGCCTCTCAACCAACAATAACCATGGAAGACACATATCCACATACACACACACATGACTTGGAATAAATAGGATAGGTCCAATATACATGGATATAGAACAGATAAGAACAAGAAGAGATGAATAGACTCAGCAGGCAAAATCTTATGAACCATTACTCTCAACAGAACCCAGTTTAAGACACAAGCAAAAAATGAGAATCAAGCCAGGATCAATTGTGGGAAAATGCCAAAGACTTTCAAGTCCTAATCGTTCTATGTAGAGAATACAACCTTGGGTACAGCAACTACATTTTTTACACACAACTTAAGCAAGTAGAGGGGCCAAAAAGTCCCATGGATGCACAAAAGATTCACATTTAAAGTTCAAAGTTTGAAATTCTTTTAGACCTTTTCCTCCTCATCCTATTCTATTGCAGAAAGAACCAAGTTGATTTTTTTAAAAGGATACACATGATTTAGAAATGTTCATAAGCAGGGTCCAACTCTTAGTTGTCATTCTTCCAAAACTGGACAAGTATGTCATATCCTTAGCTGATTTCTAATGCTGCACAAAAGGGAGAACACATCTATCCAACATGACCAAGTTTAGTTTTATTTTATGCTTAGACTTTAGACTAATGAACTCAAAACACATCTCAAAATGGAAAACATGACATATTGTCCAAAATGTTACAAAGAAGAGGTCAAATATACCCCTCAGACTATACTGCCACCTTAAATGTTTGCAAACCACTGGTTTCCTTATTTTTTAAGGTATTATTATGACTTAGGAAACAAGGAGAAAACAAGCCATCTTTTAGATACAAGTTGGAACCATATCAGTTCACGTAATTCACATAAAGGTCTTAATCATGAACTCAACTAAACCAAATAATATCAAAGAATTTGTCATATCTTATCTTGTTGTCTTCATAGAACTCTTCTTGCCTTATTTTCAAAATAAACAGTATTCCTTTTTTTAAAAGCCTTTTCCTCTTTCCAGTTTTGCTGCAATCTTTCACATTATCACATATCACCTAGCCTAGTCAACCACCTCCCTTAAGACATATCAGAGCAGACACAACATGACCAAGTTTATTAATTTGAATGAACAATTAATAAATGCACAAGAAACTCAATTTTAGGGATTCGTTTAACTTAACAAAATGGCAAGGAGACACCAAATGTGCAAAGGTAGGCGGTTACACCCCATAGGCTTATGAAGAATGCCATGTCAATCTCTTATTTGGGAAGAAAGATACTATGATTGCTTGACCCTTTCTCAACCTTCTCCTAAGATGTCTTTAAAAGACCTTCCCATTTAGCCAAGTGGTTTTCAACCACCACATCTACACTTATGATCCCTTTTATTGCCCTTTAGCATATTGCCCTTTAGCATATACCAAAAGAAGATTTCAACCACAGTTTTCCCTCTTTTCTATCCTTTTTATCCTCTTCTTTTACTCAGACTAGAATTATAAGATCCTTCCTATTTGTTTTCATCTTTTAAGCCCAGACAATCAAGGACCATGAATTATTATCACCATATTCTTATTCATGCACAAAGAAAAGAAAACAGACCTCGGATTTCAAAACAAAAGCCTCAATCTCTAAACTATCCAAAACTGGATAAACCATGACCAAACTACTTCATTTCACCCTTCTTTTAATACTTAAAACTTGTCAAATTTTAACACTTAGGATCATCTATCAAATTAGGACCTATACATGAATGAAATGCAACACAGATGCAAGAGTGCCTCATATCAGTCCACTTGTATAACAAATTTACTTCACCAGTTAGATAAAACAAATAATGAGGATAGGACTAACAACAAGAGATCAAAGATAGCAAAACAGACTTCCCTCCTAGACAATTATTTCCTTCCATTTTTATACCTTTCAATTCCAACATGATCACTAACCAAGTTACAGATTGACAGCCATCTTGTTAGTTAGTTACTAGCTAGATTAACTCTAATTAATCTTCACATAGGGACTTAGTCTAATTAATCTTCAAATAGGGACTTAGTCCTATATTTCCTGAAGCTGATCCTTTCTTCTTCATTTTTTTTCCTTTTACCAAACTCTGAACATTTAGGAATAGACCATTTCAGATGTAAGACTTGTGACATGGACCACACCAAAACAAGCTATGAACATTATATTTTAAGCAATAGGTTCAGACAAGAAACTAAAGCTCAGATCAAACCAAGGAGAGAACAGCTTTCACACTCAAGCACCTTAATCACATTAGTTCTACTATGTTTACCTCAAGAAAATCCATAAGTTACAAAATCAAATAGGACAATCTTTAACAATAAGAACCAACATTAACCAGCATCAAACCACCAGAGCAGTCTAACTAATGTAAATACACCTACACTAGGCAAAATTCTAAATAACAAAAATAAGATGAATTAAAATTTACCTTTTGTGTGCGCAGCCAAGAAAAGAACGAACTTGGGAGCTTTGTGCTTCCAACCTCAACAAATCAGCCACACAAAAATAAATGAAGTAAGGAAAAATATTTTAACTGAGAAAACCCCAACTATTTCAGTCTAGGTTTTAAAAAAAATTTACTAAGAAGCTTTTTGAAAGATCGAAACTTTCCAACTTCTTCAACTTTCAAATTTTCCTCTATTTTTTATCTAACTATTTTTTCCCTCTTTTTTCCGACCTCCTCGTTTTTGTGAGAGTGGGGTTCTCTTTAGAGAACCCCAAAAGTTCAACCAAAACTAACAACAACGATGTGGGATAAACCTCTTCCAAATAAAATACTCAGTAAACAAAACCAACGACCCAGATCTAATGATTTAGCAACACATGCGGTCAGATCTGACCCTTCTTGGGTCGATCTAACCCAATAACCATGAGCCAATAGAAAAAATGGGAGAAATAATAAGCAAAATAACTTAAAAGCAAAAGAAAATCATGATTTTAACTACAAATCTAGAAAAAAAAATGAGTAAAGCCAAGAGTTATTACCATATTCGGGTAGAAAAAACATGAAATCAGGTGTAACAATTAATGCTTTCACCACAATAAGCATGTAATAGCTGTGTATGTCAGCCATGCTCTATAAACATGCCATTTTTGGCGGAGAGAGGCAATGGAAAGTCAAGGCGGCGCTAGGGTTTTCAAGAGAATGGAAGAGAGAGAAGGGGGTAAAGGGGGAGGGTTTATTTGCAAAGGAAAGAAAAATGAAATAAAGGGTGGGGGGGGGGGGGTATACCTCTTATTCGTTTAAATGAATTGGGCCGGGTCTCAGCCTGGCTTGGGCTAGACTCGGTCCAAATTCTGAGTGTTAAAAGGGCCCAAGTTGTTATAGCCCGTACTCTGCACGTTTGGATATTTCAAGGTCGTCGCGGAAAGTTAAGGGCGAGACCATCTTCAAAGAAAAATTTAATGTGTAAGTAGGTTATGAAAAATGTTTATGGACAGTGGTAGTGTGAGAATATTAGGAGAGGCTAAGGGCGGAAAGAGAAATTTGCAAAATGGGTTATGAAAATAATGCGGAAGACTTGGGCAAAATGGTAATATTGAGAAAAGTCGAGGGGCAAAATGGGAATTTCACATAAGGGTTCAAGAATATTCCTAAAAGGGCCCTAATGGCCATGTGACAAAAAAAAAAAAAAAAAAAAAGAAAAGATGACAACAAAATAATAAGTCATCTTTTAGAAATAAAAGGAAAATGGAAGAAAAATCTAGAGAGGGCATGTGCCCCCTCACATGCATGCAAGTTGGATGGATATATATAAGAGAGAAGAGTATTCATCTTTCATTAAGAAAGAAAGAACAACAAGAAAAACAAGAGAAAAGAAAGGAGGGGCATTCGGCCCTATGCTCCAAAAATCCACCCTCAAAAATCTTGCCTCTAAAATTTTTCTCTTGCTATATTCCTACCAATTCAAGGTCCCTCTACAACGTGGTGCAATTATTTCGGAAGATAACCCGTTGGTTTTGTCGTTTGGATGAATTGGTGAAGTGAAGAAACTTGAAAAGGAAGGTAAGAATTCACCCCTTCTATTTATGTTATGAAGGTTTGGTTGTGTTGTGGTATATGGAAATAAGTAGAAATTATGAGAATATGGAAGTTAGCATGGTGAATGTGTGTGCAAGCATGTGGCCGTGTATATGTATTAGTGTATAATGTGATTATGTTGAATTTTATGTTGAATTTTAGTTGTGGTTATTGTGGAGTTTGTATTGGAAGTGAAAGTAAAACGAAAATGGGATGTAGTTGAAACTTGGCATGTGGCCGTGGCCTATAGGTGTAGGAGGTGGTGATGGAATTATTTTGTTTAACATGTTAGTTGCGTCGTCATGATCGTTGTAATGTAAATGGAGCATGTATGGGTTAAGATTTGCATGAAAATAAGATGTAGAGAATTACGTCGCATTAATGTGATTTTATGATATTAAGATAATGAAGTTGTTTGAGTGTAGATTGTGGTTGTGGGTAATGAATTAGTGTGTAGAAAATGTGTTGGAATGATTTGGGGGCATATATAAGAAGTTTGGATAGAATATGGAATTGTCGAATATTGAAGGTAAGGTTTGAAATATTCTTGGCTTGTGTTTGAATGATTTTAAATTAGTATGTGGGTATGGATATATTGATATTGATTTGAAATTGTGAAGTCGGAATGGGAAGCTGCCGCATTATGTCGAAAAGTAAACTAGTTATGTCATGTTGTGGTTTGTAGTGATTGTTGATGTTCTTGGTGTTGTTGTTGGGTTGTTGTTGACTACTTTGAGCCGAGTTGAATCTCGGGGGTGTCATGTTTATAGGGAAGTCTTTGCCGAAATTTCGGTAGCGATAAGAAACCAAAGATTGAAATGTCAGCTGGCATGAATAGTAACTGGTAAAGATGACCATTTGCAGATTTTTGACGAAATGGGATTGGAGTTTTGGCAAGCGTAAAGGACAAGAAAGGTATGTAAAGCTCTCCCATTTCTTCTATTGGCACGTCTTAGATGCATTAGGCTTGACTTTGGACCTCGGGGGCACCTCTACTCCTCGGAATCCACGTCCAAAAATGCCCCTTTTTCATTCAGTCGAATTGAACTAAATATTTTGCGAATAGTTAGAAAAATTGTTTAAACCTCTAAAACTTGTATAAATGCATTTCGATTGTCCTAATATCCTTGAAAGTGACGTTATGAGTTTAACATATGTAATTTACGTCCGCCACCTCAATTGACCAAGGTGGGCCCCCTATCTCTGATTTTACTCTTTTGTATTTGTGATTTGTCTTCGAACGGCTTTTGAGGAATATTTTAGCTACTAAACAAAAATCATTTTAAATATTCCATTAAGTCCTATGAAACGTTTTGATACGTACTTTGACTCCGAACGTTCGTTCGACATAACCTTCCGTGATGTCCGAAAGGTACGTACTATGACTCCGTCCGTTTTCATTGATTCGATTTGTTATTTGATATGCCTCATCGAGTCTGCGGAAATATGTATGTCATTTTTATTGCATTAGTTTCTCACTACTCCACTCGTGGATGCCTCAATGTTTCCCACACCGAGCCGGGCAGGATATGTTCTCAAGCGTACTTCTACTGCATTGTTCGCCGCGCCCGGTGTGAGGGCGGGTATTACACGTACATGGGTTACGGTGTATGATGTGCCATGTACGTATATTCTGATATCTGATTATGTGAGGTGACGTGGCCACTTGGTATGTTATGATTTGTTTCGGAGATATTCTCTACTCTGAAGTATGATGTGTTTTGGCGCGGGACAGAAGGGAGCGCCTCTGCTCTGTTCACCGAGTCCCATAGCGGGGCCGGCTTTTGCATATGTTTTCTGCATGCATTACGTATGATTTCTGTACGCATTTTTGATTAGCTATGCATCTCATTCGTTTTCCGCACATTCGTTCGATTTTAGTTTTGTCTATTACATTTTCTCGCTTTACATATTCGGTACATTTTCCGTACCGACCCCTTTCTTCGGGGGCTGCGTTTCGTCTTGCGCGGTGACGACCGGGCATTTGGTTTGTGGAGCCGTTGCTTAGGTTATCTACTCAGGTTGTTGAAGTGCTCCTTTGTCCGAGCCCGTATTTTGGTATAAGATTTTCTGTGCTGCATATGTACGTATTTATGCAGGTACGGCGGGGCCACGTCCCGTCATATGATTATGTTTGGTTACGTAAGTGTCCGTAGACATGTGGTGTGGGTTCTGTATATGTTTCGTGAGATTTGCGTACGTTTAGAGTTTATCTATGTTTTGTGACGGCCTTATCGGCCTTCGTGCGGCATGCCCACATGTCCCTGTTAAATTATTATTTCTGCTTATTTGTAATATTTTGCTAATTTAGGTTAAGGTACGCATGAGTGCCCAACGAGGGCACGTGTCGCGGCCTACGGAGTTGGGTCGTGACAAAAGTGTTTATGCATACTTGGTGTATACATATGCATATCTAGCACATAAAAAAAAAAGCAAATAGTTAGAAAAATATTAAAATTGATGAAGTTTTAAATATAGGAAAATTTAGGCCATAATTATTTTATTAAAATAATATAAAAGTCAGCCAAATTGCTAATGGGCGTAAAGCGGCCTTAATTAATTAACCTGGCATGATTATTTCAATTATGGCCTCGTTTCGCCTAATTAGCAAATTTTGAAATTAAATTAAACTGGTTATAAAAACATTAACAAGCTGATTTTGCAAAAATAACTCTAATTTCTTTAAATCATGAACTGATTAATTTAATTGTGGGCAGGGCAAAATATTTATATAAAATGGATCAATTTTGCATAATTATCACTTAATTAATTAATTAGTTAGCCTAATTAAAACATTTATGGGAAATTATGCATACTTTTTGACAAATCATGTGAATTATATAAAAATTATAAATTTAAAGGGTTAAATAGTTAATTACTTAAATTATTTAAATTACTCAAACTTCATGGATTAAAAGGAAATAAAGTATTTGCAAAATTTTGATTTCTTGACAATTTTAAATAATTAAATAAATGAAAACCCTTTTTCTCTCTTTCTCTTCTTTTTAATTAGATTTAACAAAATCTCATAAAATATCATGAAAGTAATCATTAATTTCTTAATAAATTTATGATGCATGAAAATCCTTTTATCAATTCAAGGGAGTGAAACATGTTGACTTAGACAATTTATAAAAATCATTTAAATCTTTCAAGATGCCCAGTTCACTTTATTTATTATCCGGAGACTCTGAGTGATTAAAATAAATTATGGGAGGTCAAAAATTAGGTGTCAACACCCACCAAGTCATAATCGACCCTCCAAGCCTCTCGGAATCGACGGATTTTCGAAAAAGGTTTGTTTACCCAAAAGTCAACTATCGGTCAACCGTCTTTCACTTTAAGGTTCTATTTCTCATAAGTCATCATATAACTCGCCCGATTACCTTGGGAAATGTGCCAACCATCCCCGCGGGTCAAAATCATACTAACAAGGCTCGGAGAAGGGTCAACGAGGGTAAATGGGTCAAAAGTGTAATAACGACCAGTTTGGACGTTACACAAATGTTTCAAACAATCACTCTATCCAATTGAAGTTTGTATGATCCATAATCTATAGGTATTCACCAAATTCGCTGCTATGTTCGTAACTCAAAACTCACTGCTCCGAATCTACAAATCTAATCTCCACCGTTCTAAATTTATCAAATATACGCTGTGAATAATCAGTTAAAATTTGAGCTTGATTCAATAGTTAAGCGGTAAACGCCAATTAAAGCTGGCTAGTTGAGGGAAAGTGTACAAAAAAATACTAAGGTTTTGCCTTTGTTGGTGTGCATCTAAATCAATCCTATTTCATGATTCTACCGATCATGAAATGTCTAAAACACAATAGAAACTCCATATAATCCATTATTAAGTGAGGGGCTTACCTTTTTGATGAAATCCCAAAGCTTCATCCCAAATTTAACCTTGAATGAATTTACAATCTAGGGATCCCAATAATGATTTGGTGTTAGTCTAATATTAACTTAATATAATTAGCATAAGGATTTGAGCAAAAGCTCACCTTAGGTGGTTGGTAACATCCTCTAGTCGAAAAACCCTCACACAAGACGTTTTCGGTTATATTTTATAGGTTATCATAACGGCTTGGCTTTAAACCTAATCCTACAAGAATCGAGATTTCCTATTGGACAGTCTTCAGTAAATTGATCACAGCTCCTTGCTCAAGCCTCTGATTGACCTTATTGTTATGTGGTAGTAACGATATTTTGATGTTATAAAACTTTCATATGTTGAGTTTTCTCAGATTACCTACGGATTTTAGCTTATACTCATTTGAAGTGAGGTCTTGTGCAAGCTAAGTGTGAAATTTCAATTTACATGATCTTCTGAACTTGTTTTTGCCTTCGACTATCCTTACACCCTCAAATTACTTCCGAAGCACATTATATATCTAAAATTGGCTTATAAGATATTTCTAATGATCCGGATCATCTTGACACGCAAAACAATACCTTTCACATTCGATGATATGACTAGAAATCTTTAAACTTAACGAAACTTCTCAAACCACTTTCCTCCACTGTAACCACTCTCATCATTTTTCAATTATAATTTGACATAAGTGCACATATAAATACTAAGGTTCGAGTCTAACCACATGCTTTTAACGAGTTCAAACCTAACCTGAAGGCACGGAGTGCTACATTTAAGCTATCACACTGGCCCGAATTTACAGGGTCTTACAGAAACTATTTCAACAATTCTTAAATTGTTGTAACAACTAATGTGACTTGTTGGGTCAAAATTTAAGTCATTCCTCAGTTGTTGCAACAATTCATGTGACTTGTTGGAAACAATTTCCAAATATTGCTAAGTTGTTGTAGCAACTCTTTGACCTATTGCAACATCTGATTAAATTGTTACAACAACTGTTTAAATTCATTAATTGACAGAAATATATACTGAACATAGACAATATATTGTAATATCCCGCATCCCCTAAATAAAGTGCGACTAAGTTCGAAATAGGTCGACGAAGATAAAATGATTTGAACATGTGAATACAAGATCGTCTTTACGTTTAAAGATTGTTAATCCAGTGTTTTATAAGCTAATCAAATGTTGGAGGTTAGAGGATTGAAAATAATGAGTTTCGATGAGATTTGGCAAGTTTGAGGTGGCATACAGACCGTACATGGGAGGTACAGACCGTATGTCCACCGTAGATGAGGTTCCCCTAGTGTAGAGTTCTGGACAGGATTTATCCCCAACTTCCCGTTGGTATTTATCCAAGTATATAAAGATTTATGGGGTGAATTACCCATCCATATTAATGTTCATCGAGTTTAGTTTTCAACGTATCAAACCGTTCGTCAATCGGAGCTCTGTAGAAGAAGTTATGCACGTTTTAAGAAATCTCTGCAAAGTTGACCCCCAAAACGGTGGGAAATACGAACCTTTTTTATAATATATGGTCCATATCCCAAACCGTATTTCATGGCGGTGGAAATGTTATTTAAGTATTCCCAAGAGGTGCAGACTTCATTTTCACTCCTTTCTCTCCCAAAACTGATCCTCAAGCTCCCAAGATCCTCTCTAAGGGTTCCACCAACACCAAGGTAAGTTACACCAAGTTTTAGACATGATTTTCGTTTCGTCAATCTCGCGGTGCTAACATAGCTTCTCTTTTCGATTAGTTGCGGAATTAGGGCTTTCTTTAGGTTGAAGTAAGGTGGGAAAAGACTTGTTTTTGACATCTAAGCTAAGGACTCTTCTCTTCTTCATGTGTATGAGCTCGTGTGAGCCTTGAATGCATTGTCCTAGTAAGAACTCATGGGACGGTGTTCGGAAGCCGTGAGTTCAATTGTTTGAAGTTGTTATAAGCTGTTTTTGGGTTGTTCTTGATATGTTGAAGATTTGGAGTTGTTGTTATGGTTGTGTATATGTGTGGTTGTTGTTTTTATGAAGTTTGGAAGGAACAAGGGCGGGGAGAAACACTGTATATTTTTTTGTATTGTGAGCTTATTGCTCGTCGTTTCGTTATAGTGTCTTCTTATAGTTTGATACTAGTGTTATTATCATTCCTTATAGATTAACGTGTCTTTGCACGGGCTGGTTTTGTAGTAGTTTACTTAAGGTTCGGTATTAAAGGTATGTAATGGCTATCTCTTTCACTTCTTTCGGCATGAATCTTTAGGATACATTTTTCTTAAAAGGAACTCAAAGGAACAAACTCTATTCCTACACTTGATGTCCGCTTATTGTCCCATCTTGTGTTATACGTAAGGGTGTTGGATTTTCTCTGGTTTGTAGCATATCATATGTTCCTTAAGGATGATTAGGTCCCCTTCGTAAGAACTTGTATTTCATATGTATTGGAAGGACTAGCCCTTAGGTGATGACTTTATTCGAATGTTGTAACATACTATAAGTGACATGTAGTCTATAGAACGATTAAACCAACAAAAACTAAGGGGACTTATGATGTTTGTTGATGATGGTTAGACTCTCATAAGAATAATTCTAGGACTCTGAAGTTACGAGAATGTGTTGTAAACTAAGGATCGTAATAGGTTATATAATGGCTCTACAAGTTGATAAATAGGAACCTTTGGCTTTTGATTGTTAATTATACACTGTATGGTTTGTGTGGTGTTTGCATATGAATATTATGCGTTCCCTATGGACAGTCTTCAGGTGAACACATAGGTGCACAAAAAGGGTTGGCTATGGACGGTCCGAGTGTACGCATAGTCCAACCTAACAGGAGGTGAGCCTTATGGACGGTCTGCTTTGCTATGCATAAGCGCCACCCTTATTTTCTCATGTTTATGTGAATTTTATTTCATGTCGATTTTGTGTAATGTTTCATGTATGACCTTTATAGCCTATGACTAAAAAAGGGTAAGTAAGGGAAGTAACATACGAATGGTCCCAGAACATTACTACAGATAACACTCTAACGATATAATCAGAATGCTTCAAAAGAGTTCCAAAACAACCTAAGATACGGTAAGACAGTCTCGGCGACTTGGTAAGTCGATCCCTATCCTTCCAGAATATTATTATTGTATTTAACTTGTATCATATATGAGCCTCATTGCTTTATATACTTATGTTTGCCTTACATATGCAGTACATTCTTTCTGTGCTGACGTCCCTTTTGTCGGGGTGCTATATTTCATGTTGCAGGTTTAGGTAGACAGTTTGACGGGCCTTCACAATAGGCAGTCTCAGTATTCAGCAGTTGAACAGTAAGACTCCATATCTTTCAGAGTGCGGCCGAGTCTAGAGGTCATTTTTTCTATGCTTATGTGTAGAACTTATGGGTAGAGTCCCGACTGTATCACACATGTTGTACTCGTAGAGGCTTGTATACATGTGTTGTATGTGTGATGGACTTGTCAGCCTTCGTGTTTATGTATCGATACATATGGTGGCATTGTCGGCCCATGTACATATACCTTTTGGGTTGTTCATATATCGACGTTGTCATATCCTTCTTATCTCCAGGTTACTATGTGTTATGGCCTTATCGACCCCTGATGTTCTGCTTATGTTACAGTAATATGTATTATAGGTTGCTTTGCTCAGTTAAGTAAGGCACCGGGTGTCAGTATCTCCTCCTCAGGCTTGGGGCGTGCAATATATAATGAACATAGACAGTATATACTAAACATAGAAAATATATACTGAACATAATGAACATAAAATACATCCAATTCATAATATTGTTTGATAAAAACATAAATTAAAAAAATTAACAAAAACAATACTGGATGACTCGGCAGTAGAAGACTCATCATTATGATCATGTAACTATTTACTTTTTGGTTCACTGCCGGTCTTTGACTTTTCAACTGATGTAGTATCATCATCTCCATCTTCAATATCTCCATATTCATTTCATTCTTGAGTACTAATATCTTTAGAATGTGTATTATCATCATCATCTCTATCTTCGCCATCTTTGCCATCTTCAGATCTTGTTCTACTTCTTTTTCTTTTTCTACCTAAGAGGCCTAAGAGGCTTCTTTGGCCTCTGAGCCCTCGTTCATGTCTTCAAACTATTGTTACTGTTGGCTCTGAGTTACAGACTCATCTGTTTTTCTTTGCTTGTCCTTGTCATTTGCGTTTCAGGTCTTTTACTTTTACTAGCAACAATGGTAATTGATTTTTGATTTCTTCTTCTTTTTGAAGTAGTCAGCTACATAGGAGACAAACAAAAATCATCAATTACTTGAAGAAATAATTTGTGCAATATTCAAAAATAAATAGAAAAAAGCAGCTGCAGTTGATCAAACAAGTACTGAATTTGTCACAACAAGTGATGTACCTGTTGCAACAACTTCAGGATTTGTTTTAAAAAAATCAAACAATTGTTGAGGTTGTTGCAATAAATTGTTCCAACATTTAATGAAGTTGTTGCCACAATTGCTTGCATAATTCCATTTGCAGCAATTCAAACAACTTCATCAATTATTTGCAACAATTTGTTACAATAACCTCAATAATTGTTTGATTTTTTCAAACAAATGCTGAAGTTGTTGCAACAGCTTCCTTAGTTGTTTGAAAAATCAAAATAAATGCAAACATATTTTTCCTAAACCATAAAACAACAACAGCAAGAACGAAAATTTCACTACCAGACACCACTATTTTAAAAAATATAACCACAACAAGAACAATAAATACACAAAAATAAAGGGTTTCTTTGGCATGCAACAAAAAATAAAATACTTTAGGCTGAAACCCATATTATTAATATTCTTCTTGTTTAACCAAAAAGATTATTTTCAGTTTCAAAAATCAAAATTCTAACTGTTTGACAATAGTGAAAGAGGAAAAAAAATAATTATCGGAAAGGTGCAGCAGCAATCAAGAGAGAGAAGGGACGAGACAATAGAGAAGATGAGCATCAACAATGGTAAGCAGAGCAGCAGCAACAATAAATATGGAGAAAAAAATTGTGGAGAAAGGAGTGAAGAAGAAGAAGAGTCACAGGGAAGGAAAAGAGAAGAGAAAAGAGACGGTTGCCTTTTTTAATCCAAAAAAAAAAATGTTTGCCTTTTTTATTTTTAAAATAAAGGGGTTGGGGTAAACCTCCAATTATCATATTATGGAACTATCATCATTATCATATCTCATCTTGGAAGAACAATAACCATAAGATGAGATCAACATCAATGAACAAAATCAATAATCATATGAGAAAGATCAATAATCATGAGACAATTATCAACAACATCATAAGAACCTCGAGAATCATAAGCTTCTGGCATTTTTAGGAATAGGGATATTATGGATATTGTATGTAAGTTCACAACAATGGGATCATGCCTTAAGAAAGAAGGAACAGCCTTAACATACCTCGTTGTCTCCTTACTACTCCTCGCCTATCCTCATGAGTTTGCAAATCTACATTCAAGATAATTCACACTAAGTTTAAGTCGTTGAGACGCTTATAAGATCAAACTAGACTATTAGGTGAGCTAACGAAATTTGGGCAGCATCTCCTCTATGTCACTTACTTCCATCAAATTCCAAAACAACTCCCAAACAACAATAACAACATCAAAAATACCATAGCCAAGAGATTTATATTCAAATTGGACTCAAATCCATCCAAAACTTCTTTTCATAATCAATCCATAACAATAACTTCAACACAATAATACAACACTTCCTCATCATCATTATTATCCCTCATAACAAGATTATACTCATAACATACTAATAATTATAGCTTAAGTTAATTTACAACTCAAAATATCATCAAATTCATATTTGAACTTTTCCTCCAATTTCTTCTCCTCAAATCTTAACATAATTACCAAATAAACTCATAAGCATGGAACTAAGATGAAATCTTACCTCAAAATTCAAGAACACTTCAATTCCAAGGTTACTCCACCTTAAAAAATACTCACCCAAGCATCTTCAAGAAGAGGAGACAAATGTAGACCTCAATTGGAAACCCTAACCACTTTGATCTTTGATTTAGGCTTGGAAATATGTTGGGATATGCTTGGAGAGGTTTCTAGGGATTTCTAGGACTTGGGGTTATGTTAAAATGAAATAAAATGAAGAGGGGATCATAATTATATAATTCAGGAAATCCACTGCCTCAATTTTTACGGCCACAATTACTGGCCATAATTCAAATTACAGTCCGTAATTTGAATCGTAAAATTTTATACGCAACCGTATGTTACATCTTGGAGATTTTGGATTGTTGTATTGTGAGTAAACTAATGCGAGCTTAAGGTGAATATGAGGTCCTTACAAGGTTAAGGAAAGTATTAGATAGCTTAAAGTGTGTACCATAGGTGTTATAGCCCGTATTTCGTACGTTCGGATATTGCGAGATAATGGTGAGAAGTTAAGGACAAGGCTATGTCCCAAAAATTATTTTAATGTACAAGTTGGTTGCGAATATTATTAGTATGGAAATATCGAGAAAGTTTAAGGGTAAAAAGAAAAAAAATTCACAAAGGGGTTCATGAAAATATTGTGGAAGGCTAGGGGTAAAATGGGAACTTCACAAAAAGTCTTGAAAATTCTTGAAAAGGGCCATTTGGCCGTGTGGAGTGTGTGTATATGTATGTGGGTCCCATTATTTTATGGCCATGTGATTATATGTATGGACCAAGGCTTATAAGTCATCTTTTAATTTAAAGAAAAAGGAAGAAATTCTAGAAAAAGGGAACAATTAGTCATCTTATTTTTTTTAATATTAAAGGAGTTTCAAGAAAGGGGACATGTGCCCCTCACATGCTTGTGGGACCTATATATATATATGTTAGCAAGAATAAGTCATCTAGAGGGTTCATTCTTATTTTTACAACATAAGAAGTTGGAGAGAGGAAAAAAAAAAAAGAAGAAAGAGGGAGCTAGGTTTGGCCAAGCTTGGGAAAAGCAAGAACCTTGAAAACAATTTGCTCAAAAATTATTTTCTACTAATTGGAAGGTCCCTAGCAAGGTGAAGTGGTCATTGGAGCAAGTAGAACATCTATTTTTGTGAGTTACAAATTCTAGCCACGAAGGAAGCTAAGTGGAAAGGGTAAGAGTTTAACCATCTTTTATATGTTATGGATGATTGTGAATGTCGTAGAATGTAGAAATGGATGAAATATATGAAAATATGTGTGTTGGTGTATGGCACGTGTACATGCCATGTTTGGCCGTATATGTGTTGTATGGTATTGAAGTGATGAGTTAACTTTATGTAGCATGTTGGTTGTTGTTGTTGTTGAAATGTGAGGTATAGAAACGGATGAGAATTCATGAGAATATGCATGTTGAAGTTGTGGCCGAATATAGTGTGTTGTGTAGAACAAATGAATTAATTTTATTGAGCAATTTGGTTGTTGTGGTTGTGCTTGTTTTGTACATGTTGTGATATATAGAAATTGATGAAAGTTCATGAAAGCATGTATGTGGGTGTTGTGGCCGAGAATGGGCTGTTTTGATGTGGAAGGAATGGACTCATTTTACTTAGTATTTTAATTGTTGTTGTTATGGAATGTGTGATGAAAATGAAGGTTTGATGACTCATATCGAAGTTGTAATTGGTTGCGGGCTGATTAGAACTTAAAGCGATTCTAACATAGTTCCTTGATTTATGGAAATAATGTTGTAAATGGATGGATTATTGGTGTCATTGATAAATCTGGAAGAAAGAAATGTATTGTCGTAGTTAGATTGAATATGAAGGAAATGTTGTCGAATTGTGTAGAGAGAAATTATTAATGTTAGAATGTGTTTTGGATCACCTATGGATATTGTTGGTATGGTTGTTGGTTTGGTTGTTGTTGATTTGGCTAGTTGAATTCTCGGGGATGTTGAAGTTATAGGGGAGATTTGCGCCGAAATTTTTATAGGCGAAGTGTTAATGTGGAATTGGGTTCTTAAGTGCTATGGCTAACGATTGTTACCTAATGACGTTATTGTAGATCGTGAGAAGTCGAGACCCAAGTTTGGATTAATTTAGGAAGCGGCTAAGGTATGTGAAGCTCACCCCTTCTTTTTTTGGCATGTCTTAGTTGAAAATAAGTTATGACACGAATTACGAGGTAACTCTATTCTGGTGATCCGAGCATGTTTATGAATCTTATTGGCTTCTTGATATCCGTATTCTTAATGTGGTCAAATCATGGTCCGTATGTCATTCGTATAATTAAATTTCCAAAATTTGCATAAAGGTTTTGTTTTCAAAAGAGTTTTGCTCCTAAACGGTTCCGAAACTACGAACGTTCGTAACTTTCACAGAAAGGCTCGGATCGCTTCGATTTGCTCGTAGAGAGTTCTAAAGTGAATACTGTTCGTAACTTTCCGAGGCGGACTCGGATTGATTTGATGTATGACTATGATCTCTACGACACTTTGATATGCTCATGACATATGATATGTTTCCGGGTAATGTCCGAAAGCCATTTGATATAACCATTGTTCGGACTTTCAAATGACGCTTCGATTTGAGTATTTCATTGAGTCTATGGAATAATTTATGTGCATATGGTTTCTCACTACTCTGCTCGTGCAAGCTCAATATGTCATTCACCGAGTCCCGGGCCGGGTACGTATTCGTGCACATATCTTTGCATTGTTCACCGAGTCCCTCACTAGAGGGCCGGGTACGACCGAGTCCCGAGAAGGGCCGGGTACGGTATCTGATGATGTGATTATTCACCGAGTCCCAAAAGGGCCGGGTACGACCGAGTCCCGAGAAGGGCCGGGTACGGTATCTGATGATGTGATTATTCACCGAGTCCCGAAAGGGCCGGGTACAATCGAGTCCCGAAAGGGCCGGGTACGGTATATGATGCTATGATTATTTACTGAGTCCCTTGCTAGCGGGGCCGGGACACGCTATTCACCGAGTCCCTCACTAGAGGGCCGGGTACGGTATATGTATATATGTATATGGACATGCATACATGATTATGATATGATTTTACCTACCGAGTCCCTCACTAGGGCGGGACACGCTATATGTATATATGATGATTATATGATTTTGATATGCATGATAAATGTTTTCGAAGACAAGTCTTATGATCTTCTGTACTCTTTACTTCAGTATGATCCCGCTTACTACATTTCATGCTTTACATACTCAGTACATATTCCATACTGACCCCCTTCCTTCGGGGGCTGCGTTTCATGCCGCGCAGGTACACCGGGTAGTGAAGATATTAGCGAGAAGATGTTCCGGCGGGATTGGCGAGCTCCGTTTGCTCGAGTGCTGCCAAGTCGAGTATTATGTTATGGTTTCATGTTCCGTGTTAGAGACTTTGCGTACGGTGTCGTGGGTATAAGATGTCGGTTATGTAAGCGGCTATGTAAGCCGATGTATTATTACGCATTTTATTATAAGTTTTATATGTTATAGATTGTACTTGATTTGAAAGAGACGAAAAGTATGTTTGCTCTCCGAAAAAGTTTCATTATGTATTTATGCTATAGCTAAGGGCCCAGTATGGTTACGAGTGTGTCACGCCCCAAAATCCACCCTAGACGTGACCGGCATCCGACGTCATGACCAACATCGGAAGAACCTAAGCAACACCATAATAATACTTGAACCCGCCAGGTTTAACATTCGCCTCCAACAGTTTATAAAATAAAGGTAAACGAATCACGCATATAAGAATTAAATCCGGAAGTCTTTAGTTATCTATGCTTGTCAAACATAACAACGTGCCCAAGTGTTAATCAATAACTCAATAACTACCCACAAATGTATACTAGGGAGCTTCTAAGATAAAGGATTAATAGTCGACTCATCGGGACGCGGCCGGGCAACTAACGTAACAAATAAGTAAATCGACAGGTGTCCACGAACGAATGTATGGGCTCACCAAATTATCCGCATGACACAAGTCCTTCCTAAGCACACAGAGTATCACGAACCTGCTTCTTCCCCGTTACCTAACATACCATAAAAAACAACAATGGTATGCTCGAGTACTTCGTACTCAAGTGAGTGCCTCGGGACAATGAATAATACGAAAATAAAGTAAAATAATACATGAAGAAATCGATCTTGAAAATCATATGAAATCAACGTAAGTAAGCGGGTTATTCGCTTTTTATGTATCTCAATAATAAGTATCAAAACCCACTTATAAAACCTCTTGTTAAGTTACAACTTCAAATATGCCCTTTTTAATCAATTAAGATAGTCATCAACAATTCCATAAGAGAATAAGAATGTCACACATGCCAATACAGGCCCAAGAATCAAGCATATCGCGCATAGCGCACCACACCGGAACATATAATTCTCGGTGGCTATCCTTCCTCCCGAATAGCTAGGCATAAATCACACCGGACTATGTAGTACGCGGTGGCTATCCTTCCTCCCGAATAGCTAGGCATACATCACACCCCAGGTAGCGAACCCAGCGGTGGCTATCCTTCCCCCCGAATAGCTAGGCTTGAATCACACCCCAGGTAGCGAACCCAGCGGTGGCCACTCTTCCTCCCGAATGGCTAGGCAATGACACACTAGGATCCATAGTGGCTACCCTTCCTCCCGAGTAGCTAGGCCAAACACAACAACCAAATTCATAGCATAGAAGCCGATTCACAGTTTGTCTCAAAATAGTCACACCATCAAATAGCATTAAAGTTCATTATGTCATTACGAAAATCCATAATATCATAGATAATTACTTTATCATAGTTCCTTTGTAAAATCATCAATACCAAAAATTAACCATCATCACTGATCATCTCTTATAGAAGAAAATGATTCATAATATCACATACATATATAGGGTTTGTTACAATCTAGATTTAATGTGGGCTTGTCCCCTCACGCACATTAACCATTAATCAAAACATGTAATAAATTTCGAGAGTGTGAAACCAATTCATCATATCATTCAACACATGCTTTTATAGGTCCTATCGATTAGTATTACACAGAAGAAATCAATTATAGACACTAATACAATTAGATCCGCTCTTCATAGACAAACTTGGGATTTGCGATCCCAGGTAAGATCGGTTCAGGATAGAATCAATCTTTCAAGAGAGTTTGCAAAAGAGACATATCAATTACCTTTATATTCAAAAAGGATTTTATTTTTTTAAAGAGACATACAAATCACAATAAGATTTTTAAAAGGAGACATACCTTAATTTGTTAAACAAGGTTTAACAAATCACTTTTCTAATGAAGAATACCCAAACCCTAGCTTGAATTACTTTGGAAAGAATTATGTTGCAAACCCTAGGTTTTGGTCATAAAATCATGTTAGAAAGGGATTAGGAACTTGAATTCAACCTAGAATCATGGTAACACTTACCTTGTATGGTTCTTGAGGCTTGGGACTTGTTCTTATTGACTTTAGGGTAAATTTTCGTGAATGGGGTCGGGGTGGGGAAATAAACCCCAAACCTTAAATATAACGAAAACGCGTAAACCCGACTTTTTGACCTGAATCCGACCCCGATTCGCGATGGGTCCGCAATGCGGGACCATCGTGCAATGTTCTGTAGCTCAATACTCAGACTTGCGCAATCGGCCAGCGATGCGGGGCCATCACACGCGCCCCCATGCCCCTGAAAGAGCGACGTGTGTCGGTTCTGCACAGTGTTCGGTAAAATGGACATAACTTCTTGTACGTAACTCCGTTTGGGCTGGGAGACCTACCGTTGGAAATGTATTTCAAAGATCTACAACTTTCATTGAGGAAGTGTTTCCAAATTCACAACACATTTTCATGAAAATCGCCAGAAATATTTACCTACCAAAACTTGGCGAATTTAGGAGGCCTTAAGAACTTCACTAATTGGTTTGACTTCAAAACGACCATCCTCCACCCGAATTCACCAAGAATGGATTCATATAGATAAAATATCATCTAAATACTAGATTTTTACATATTCACACCTAGTTCAAGTTTACAAGGTGTTACAGAGTGTTACTAGAGTTAGTGGGTTCGCTCGGCCCTAGGTAAGGGTCGGGTGCCCATCACACCCTATCAGATTAGGGGTGTGACAAATTGGTATCAGAGCGGTTCGTCCTAGGGGTTGTCTGCAAAGTCGTGTCCAGTAGAGTCCTGTTTATGGTGTGAAGCCGGCCACATTTATAAACAGGAGGCTACGGGCATCTAGGATGGTTACTCTTCTTTCACCTCATAGATCGTGCCATAGAGCCAAGTTATAGGAAATGAGATTTCCGGTACTAACTTTTGATTTCAGGAGAAGGGCAGCGACAAAAGAAAATGATTAGCGGTGTTGGAAACTACAAGGCATGCAGGTAAGCCAAGGTATGAAAGGTATATGTCAAGTAAGGTATTGGCATATGATTGAAATGCAAAGTTGAGAATTTGAGAGGGAAAGTAAGCAAGAAAATGTAACATGTACAGTCATGTTGAGCATATGAGGTAAATTCACTAGTTTCGGACTTCTATGAATATTAAGAGCCCTGTGCGGCTATGATACGGTATGATATGATATGATGTGTACATATGATGATGGCCCTGTGAGGCACTGTTGGTATTTCCTGTGTGCAGGTTTTAGAGGTAGTGAGAAATACAGAGGAAACTCTGCCGAAATTTTTTTTAGAAATGATACGGAAATGAGATATAAGTTGGGGGTATGTTTGGAAAAAGTCATGTAAATAGTAATGATGGGATTTAACCGAGCTGTAAGTGCGGCTGTCCTGTTGGAAGAATAAGTTAAATTGTGGAATTAGCAATAATAGTAGACGGGAGGTCGATGGGGATATGGTAATAAGGAATTTGGAATGGACTAGCGATATTAAGAGATGATCTAGAGAGGGTGGTAGGTTTGAATAGAGTAATATGTATTAAGGCATCGACTGAATCGATAGGTAGGAGAAAAATATGATGAGATTATAGTCACGGGAAGGTATTAATATGACAGGTGTCGGGATGTGTCGTGAGGGCGTTTTGGGAATATGTTAAGATTCCGACTTACTCAATATTATGTGTGAAGGTCATGCGGTGAGGTAGACGCGGTCGGGGAAGGCGTTAAAGCGTCATATTTTATCAAAGTTCCAAAGTTAAGCGTGCTGGGGTGAGAGCAATTTCAAGATGGGTGACCCCCTGGGAAGTTTTCTGGAAATTTTACAAATTTTGACGTAAGAAACCAACGAGGAGGGGGGAGTAATTTAAGGAAGATTAGAGTCTGCGGAGTGTGCGGAAACCTCAAGGAATCGCCTAGGACGGGGCGGATCAGACCGGCAAAGAGAAAAGGGAGCTAACGGGATAAGGACACAAAAAAAGAAAGCGGGAAATCCATGTAGTAATAGGTTATGACGTGTGACGGAGGACACGAGTGCCATAAATTATGGAACGATGAAAAGCCAAGTTATAGAAAGTTGGGAAACGAGGAAAAATGAGTGCCAAAAGTGTCGGGATTGTGGAAGACCAAGTTATAGGAAGACGCAGGACATGATAGAAGGAGTGCTAGAAGATAACTGGTATGATACGGATAAACGTGGGCGAACAGAATATGTGCTAAAAATGAGAGGAGAATTATGTAGGAATAGTGTGTTCTGGACGACACAGAGGCATCATGAGGTTTTCTGTGGGCAAAATATAAATAGATAATGATATAAGTACACCCCTAAAGGGGGGAAGCGGGCGAGAGGAAATGCAAGGGTGAGCTGGAAACACTCGACATGGTAACGTGTTTGATATGGATGCCTGAGCTACAAATGAGCCCCTTTACTGAAATAAGCTAGTAAGATCGAAAAATCAGCAATGAGTGAACAAAAGTCTAGATGGTATTTAAAGTAGAGCAAGAAGTTTTACAGAGACCTTGAATGATATGACATTAGAAAGTGGACGTGTTTGAGGAGAAGAGTATGATAAGAGGATGGTATGGTGCAACTTAGGAAATAGCGAGACGAAAGAACCACGTCTAAGATCGAACGTCTTGTATATAAGTTGTACAAGGACAGTGATTCCCTCTGTGAGTATTGGTATGCTAAGAATGAGATTAAGTGAGTATTTGATAAGAAGAGCGAAGGTTTAGCAAGGACAATGCGGTTGTGACATTTCGAGGACACTACGGAAAAATGTAACGATGGTTTAAGCCAATTACAAAAATGGAATTAGTGTTGAGGACGGACGAGGCACGGCTATGGTTGAATTAAGAATGCATTGCGATACCGGAGGTAAGATAAGAGAAAGGAAAACAAGGTGGGACAAGAGAGTGAAGGGCGAGAAAGATCTTCGAGCTAAGGTACAGAAAGGATGTCGGCAAAGAGAAGTGAACTCAAGAGGACATTTGGAATAACAGTGATAGGCGGAGTAAAAAGAATGGCGATTGGTGGTTCGGAAAGATTTTGGGGGAGAAAGAAAATGCTGCCATAAATAGAAACAAAAGAGTCTCTTGGATGTTAGGAGAAGGGTTATGGACCACTAAGAAATCGAACATGAGAACGCATGCTATGATAAGAAGTCGGCATCGGGAAACTAACAAGGAATAAGGACTAACGGAAGGACAGTTAATATAAGGAACTTGAAGGTACGAACATTTGTGTTGTAAGGTAATCACAAGGGAATAAAAATTTCCATGGCCCTGTGCTTCGAAGCTGTATGGCAAGATTTGAGGGCTAGTAACAAGGATGCAAAAGAACAGAAACCCGAACCGATAAGCTATAGACAATCACCGCAGTGTATGACTAAGAGCGACGGGTATAGTAAGGATAGCTAAGACTACAATAATAGAGATAAAGATTGAATAAGAGTGAGAGACTAGCGGAATTCCGGTCAAATACACGAAGGCTGAGAAGTAGAAGAAGTGCATTGCAGGCAATAAAGGAAGTAAGTAAGAATGAGGAAGGAATATAATTGGTGAATGAGAATTTCATGCCGAAGTGATAAAGGAAAACCCCCAAGACCCTTAGAAGACCTCACGAGACTAGTTGAACATTCGAGGACGAATGTTCTAAAGGGGGGAAGGATGTTATAGCCCGTATTTCGTACGTTCGGATATTGCGAGATAATGGTGAGAAGTTAAGGACAAGGCTACGTCCCAAAAATTATTTTAATGTACAAGTTGGTTGCGAATATTATTAGTATGGAAATATCGAGAAAGTTTAAGGGTAAAAAGAAAAAAAAAAGTCACAAAGGGGTTCATGAAAATATTGTGGAAGGCTAGAGGTAAAATGGGAACTTCACAAAAAGTCTTGAAAATTCTTGAAAAGGGTCATTTGGCCGTGTGGAGTGTGTGTATATGTATGTGGGTCCCATTATTTTATGGCCATGTGATTATATGTATGGACCAAGGCTTATAAGTCATCTTTTAATTTAAAGAAAAAGGAAGAAAATTCTAGAAAAAGGGAACAATTAGTCATCTTATTTTTTAATATTAAAGGAGTTTCAAGAAAGGGGACATGTGCCCCTCACATGCTTGTGGGAGCTATATATATATATGTTAGCAAGAATAAGTCATCTAGAGGGTTCATTATTTTTTTTACAACATAAGAAGTTGGAGAGAGGAAAAAAAAAAAAAAGAAAGAGGGAGCTAGGTTCGGCCAAGCTTGGGAAAAGCAAGAACCTTGAAAAAATTTGCTCAAAAATTATTTTCTACTAATTGGAAGGTCCCTAGCAAGGTGAAGTGGTCATTGGAGCAAGTAGAACATCTATTTTTGTGAGTTACAAATTCTAGCCACGAAGGAAGCTAAGTGGAAAGGGTAAGAGTTTAACCTTCTTTTATATGTTATGGATGATTGTGAATGTCATAGAATGTAGAAATGGATGAAATATATGAAAATATGTGTGTTGGTGTATGGCCGTGTACATGCCATGTTTGGCCGTACATGTGTTGTATGGTATTGAAGTGATGAGTTAACTTTATGTAGCATGTTGGTTGTTGTTGTTGTTGAAATGTGAGGTATAGAAACGGATGAGAATTCATGAGAATATGCATGTTGAAGTTGTGGCCGAATATAGTGTGTTGTGTAGAACAAATGAATTAATTTTATTTAGCAATTTGGTTGTTGTGGTTGTGCATGTTTTGTACATGTTGTGATATATAGAAATTGATGAAAGTTCATGAAAGCATGTATGTGGGTGTTGTGGCCGAGAATGGGCTGTTTTGATGTGGAAGGAATGGACTCATTTTACTTAGTATTTTAATTGTTGTTGTTATGGAATGTGTGATGAAAATGAAGGTTTGATGACTCATATCGAAGTTGTAATTGGTTGCGGGCTGATTAGAACTTAAAGCGATTCTAACATAGTTCCTTGAATTTATGGAAATAATGTTGTAAATGGATGGATTATTGGTGTCATTGATAAATTTGGAAGAAAGAAATGTATTGTCGTAGTTAGATTGAATATGAAGGAAATGTTGTCGAATTGTGTAGAGAGAAATTATTAATGTTAGAATGTGTTTTGGATCACCTATGGATATTGTTGGTATGGTTGTTGGTTTGGTTGTTGTTGATTTGGCCGAGTTGAATTCTCGGGGACGTTGAGAGTTATAGGGGAGATCTTCGAAATTTTTATAGATGAAGTGTTAATGTGGAATTGGGTTCTTAAGTGCTATGGCTAACGATTGTTACCTAATGACGTTATTGTAGATCGTGAGAAGTCGAGACCCAAGTTTGGATTAATTTAGGAAGCGGCTAAGGTATGTGAAGCTCACCCCTTCTTTTTTTGGCATGTCTTAGTTGAAAATAAGTTATGACACGAATTACGAGGTAACTCTATTCTGGTGATCCGAGCATGTTTACGAATCTTATTGGCTTCTTGATATCCGTATTCTTAATATGGTCAAATCATGGTCCATATGTCATTCGTATAATTAAATTTCCAAAATTTGCATAAAGGTTTTGTTTTCAAAAGAGTTTTGCTCCTAAACGGTTCCGAAACTACGAATGTTCGTAACTTTCACAGAAAGGCTCGGATCGCTTCGATTTGTTCGTAGAGAGTTCTGAAGTGAATACTGTTTGTAACTTTCCGAGGCGGACTCGGATTGATTTGATGTATGACTATGATCTCTACGACACTTTGATATGCTCATGACATATGATATGTTTCCGGGTAATGTCCGAAAGCCATTTGATATAACCATTGTTCGGACTTTCAAATGACGCTTCGATTTGAGTATTTCATTGAGTCTATGGAATAATTTATGTGCATATGGTTTCTCACTACTCTGCTCGTGCAAGCTCAATATGTCATTCACCGAGTCCCGAGCCAGGTACGTATTCGTGCACATATCTTTGCATTGTTCACCGAGTCCCTCACTAGAGGGCCGGGTACGACCGAGTCCCGAGAAGGGCCGGGTACGGTATCTGATGATGTGATTATTCACCGAGTCCCGAAAGGGCCGGGTACGACCGAGTCCCGAGAAGGGCCGGGTACGGTATCTGATGATATGATTATTCACCGAGTCCCGAAAGGGCCGGGTACGACCGAGTCCCGAAAGGGCCGGGTACGGTATATGATGCTATGATTATTTACCGAGTCCCTTGCTAGCGGGGCCGGGACACGCTATTCACCGAGTCCCTCACTAGAGGGCCGGGTACGGTATGTATATATGTATATGGACATGCATACATGATTATGATATGATTTTACCTACCGAGTCCCTCACTAGAGGGCCGGGACACGCTATATGTATATATGATGATTATATGATTTTGATATGCATGATAAATGTTTTCGAAGACAAGTCTTATGATCTTTCGTACTCTTTACTTCGTATGATCCCGCTTACTACATTTCATGCTTTACATACTCGGTACATATTCCATATCGACCCCCTTCCTTCTGGGGTGCGTTTCGTGCGCGCAAGTACACACCGGGTGAGTGAAGATATTAGCGAAGACGTTCCGGTGGGATTGGCGAGCTCCATTTGCTCCGGAGTCTTTGCCAAGTCAGAGTATTATGTTATGGTTTCATGTTCCGTGTTAGAGACTTTGCAGACAGTGTCGTGGGTATAAGATGTCGGTTATGTAAGCGGCTATGTAAGCCGATGTATTATTACGCATTTTATTATAAGTTTTATATGTTATAGATTTTACTTGATTTGAAAGAGACGAAAAGTATGTTTGCTCTCCGAAAAAGTTTCATTATGTATTTATGCTATAGCTAAGGGCCCAGTATGGTTACGAGTGTTACTAGAGTCAGTGGGTTCGCGCGGCCCTAGGTAAGGGTCGGGTGCCCATCACACCCTATCGGATTAGGGGTGTGACAATAGGATTTTGAAGTCATATGAATATGTGAAACTAAGTTCGTTGGAGGAAGTGAGATGTAAGTCATGTTTGGAAAGGTTTTCGCCATAATTGAGCTAAAATTTATTTAATAATGTCTTGAGAGGCTGCTATAGGGCCTATTTTATGGTTAATGAAGTGTTATATAAGTGCCAAGAAGTTTCCACAAGGATTGGAGGTCAAACGAATCAACGAGATCGAGTTTGGAAAATATGGGTTATACGACCACTTATACAGTCCGTATAACTTTATACTATCCGTATAATGGTCCTATAACATTCCAGAGAAGGCCAGCCCCTGGTGGGAATATACGGTCACTTATACGGACCGTATAAAGTTATACGGACTGTATAATTGTCTGTATAACCAAGTCGAGTCACTTTTCCAGATTTTTTTTCCTTTTTATATATATAATATGACCCAAGCTCATATTTTTCATTTCCCACTTCTCCCAAACCCTTAAAAGCTCTAGAACCTTCTCTCAAGCATATTCCACTCAAACCCAAATGAAATCAAAGATCAAATAGCAAGAATCAAGATATCCATGTGTTGTAAGACTTGCTAGGATTAGTAGACTTCAAGAATTTCTTGGGTATTGAAGCTAGGATTTTCATACAAGTTGATAACTTGCTCCAAATCTCATTTTTATGAGGTAAAAGGTTAGTCTTCATGCTTATTTCATGTTGTTAAGAATGCTTAGTTGTTGAATAAATTGGGTGAAAGGAGAAAGTAGAAGATGATGTCTAAATGTAGATTTCATGATTTTTGTGAGTAGTAAACTAACTTGAGTCATGATTCTTAGTATGTCATGGATATAATCTTGCTATGAAGGGTATTAATAAGGACAAGTAAGTGTTGTATAAAATTGTGCAAAGGGTGGATGTGAAGTTGTTGATATAAGTTGAATATGAGAATGAACTTTGAGACTTAATTGAATATGACTACTTGAGTATAATATTATGAATGTTATTATGGTTGTTTGGGGGGTTGTTTTGTGATATGGTGGAAGTCGATGAAATAGGGGAAATGTTGCCCAATTTTTGTTAGCTCATGAGTTGTTCTAGTTTGAATTCAATAGTGTCTTTAAGACTTAACCATGGTATGAATCCTTTTAAATGTAGATTTCTCAAGCCTTGGCGGTGAACGTTAAGTAGTTAAGAAGACAAAGAGGTTTGTAAGGCTAACCCTTCTTCTTAAGGCAGGTTCCCATTTGTCGTATACCTTCACATGAATTCCATAACGTCTTCCATGATGACTTCATTTCCTAAAATCATTAAATCTCACAGTTCTTGATATTCCCATGACACTATTGGTCCCATCCTATGATCGTTGATCTTCTAAGGAAAGGTACAATGAAAATGACGATGACTATGAGGATGTTGATAATATATATATATATATATATATATATATATATATATATATATATATATATATATATATATATATATATATATATATTATTCCTAAAATCATTAAAGCTCACAGTTCTTGATATTCCCATGACACTATTGGTCCCATCCTATGATCGTTGATCTTAAGGAAAGGTACAATGAAAATGACGATGACTATGAGGATGTTGATAATACTTATGTACTCCTATATATATATATATATATATATATATATATATATATATATATATATATATATATATATATATATATATATATATATAAGTATGACTATTAAGAACACCGATCTTATATAGCCAGGAACGATATCTATCGCGCGCGCACCCTTTGCAGGTGGGTACGGATAACACTGAGTCTTGGCAGGGCCAGGTATGTATAACATCGAACCTTGTCATGGTCGGGTACGTAAGACACCGAACCTCTATAGTCGGGTATGATACTACTATATGCATAAGTGTACATAATGGAAGGTTCCCATTAGAAAAAGGGTAAACGAATATGATGAACATCGCTAGAGGTATAAATGGCTCTATCACCCCATGACTTTTCTTTCTTATGTTATCATTCATGCTTCTAGTATGTTATTGATCATGATTTACATACTCAATACATTATCTGTACTGACGTCCTTTTGTTTGTGGACGCTGCGTCATGCTCGCGCAGTAGAAACGGGGAGATAAACTTGACCCATAGACTGCCTGTTCAGAGACTGCATAAAGGAGCTCCATTTGATTCGGAGCTGTAGCTGTTGGTACTATTCCTTTATGTATATACATATGGGCATGCCTGGGCCCTGTCTCGTCCTTATGATAATACTTCATACTCTTCTTAGAGGCTCGTAGACAGTCATGTATAGTAGTTGTCTTTTGCCTTGTCGGCTCATATTTTTGGTATATTATTTTGTTAGCCTCGTCGACTTGTGTCTATGTAAATGGGGGTAGTTGTTGATGTTGATATAAAAAGTGTTTTAGTCGTTGAAAATGGCATTATTGAGGCACAGAATTGTTAACAGGCCATGTGGCTCACCTAGATATGAATGTGAATGTACGATGAGAGGTGCCCGATGGGTTAGCTCCGGGTGCCCGTCATGGCCCTCCGATTAGGTCGTGACAAAAGTGGTATCAGAGCAGTTCCGTCCTAGGATGTGTCTACGAGCCGTGTCTAGTAGAGTCTTGTTTAAGGGTATATTGTGCGCCACACTTATAAACAGGAGGTTGCGAGCATTTTAGGAATGAATGACCTTCTTTCTTCATAAGATCATGCGATAGAGCTATGATATGAGGATTTCTCTTTCCTTAACCGTGTATTATGTATTTCATAAATACCTTTGAAGAGGAAAGCTACGGCAACCCAAAAAGGCAAGACAGTGACAGAAAAGCGGGCTGAAAGAGTACCGCCAATGGTTATAGAGGAAGATGAGTCCCAGAATGAGGTTCAATCTCAGTCCTCTCACTCGTTGCCTATTTATGAGGAGTGTAAGGGAGCCTCAGCCCCAGCTCCAGCACCCCTAGCTCCTCCACCAGATGTTTCGGGCCAAGAGATGAAAGAGGCCATTCAATTGCTGACTCAGTTAGTCACCGCTCAGGCCCAGCGATAGGGTATGGGTCATGGTGATAGGGCGGTTAGTGCAAAAGCCCGTGATTTTATTAGCTTGAACCCTCCGGAGTTCTTCGAGTCAAAGTCGGATAAGGACTCTCAAAACTTTATTGATGGAATGTTAAGTGTTATATCCCGTGTTTTCGCCTATTCGGAAATTTTGAAATAATTTTGACTTGTATGTCATGAGTCAATATCTTGATCTTAATTAATATATCTATGTTGTTCATGGAAAAATATTGGCGCAAAGACATCGGAGAAGGCCAAGGGCAAAATTGGAATTTCAAAATTAGTTTCGGAATTACAAAATAAGATTTGAAGCTAATTGGGCTCAACAAAAATTGAGAGAAAAATGAGGCCCAAGGTGAGGGGTGGCCGGCCAACAAGGCTTGGCCCAAGCCCATGTCACATGATGATCATGTGACTCTTTAATTAATTAAGAGAGTGTATATATATATGTGTTCATCCATAGAAGTTTCAAGACAAATTGAGAAGGAGAAAAACAAAGAACAAGAGCAAGAACAAGAGAAGGCCACGGCCAAGAGAGAAAGAGAAAGGGAAAAGAAAAAAAAAATCTTCAAGCCTTCAACTTTGATTCAAGAATTATAATTTTCTTGTATTCCTACTAAATTCAAGATTCTCTACAAGGTGGCATAATTATTGTGGCAAGAAAGTGACTTTGGTGGCAAGGAGAACTTATTGGAAAAAGGTAAGATTTCTATGTTTTCATGTTATGGAATAAGTATATATGTTATAAGGATTGGAATTAGAAAAGAATCATGGAGTTGTGATGCATGTGTGTGTGAAACCGTGTGTGTGTGTGGGGTAAATCATGGCCGTGAGCCATAGTGTAGTGAAGGGGAGATGAAATGGAATTTATTTAGTGCGTTAGTTGTGTCGTTGTGGCATTTACGACGTAAATGAATGTTTAACGAGTTGAGTTGGCATTGAAAATGGTTGCGGATTGTTATGGGGAATTATATGATTTTCATATAGTTTTTATATAATTGTGAAAGTAAGATTTTAAATGTAAATTATGGTTGTTGTTGATGAATTTGGGGAGGAAACAATGTAAGTAGGTAGTGTTGTCGTATTCGTTGAAGTTTCGGATAAAATATGAAATTGTTGAATATTGGATATAAGGCTTGAAATATTCTTGGTTTATGTTTGAATGATCTTAAATTAGTATGTAAACATGAAAGTTTTAATATTGATTTATAAGTGCAAAGTTGGATTTGGAGTTGTTGCATTGTTTGAAAAAGAAGACTATTTCCGCTAGAATGCGTTTTTAGTCGATTGTTGATATTGTTGATCTCATTGTTGGTATGGTTGTTGTTATTTTGGCCGAGTTTGAATCTAGGGGATGTTGTAGATATAGGGGAGATGCTGCCCAAATTTTTAGAGACAAGTATTGGTTAAGATTGGAATTTTAAGCCTTATGAATAGTAATTGGTAAATGTGACCATATGTAGATTTTGGAGCAAACGGGATTTGAGTTTGAGCGAGCATAAAGCGCCCACAAGGTATGTAAAGTGTTATACCCCGCGTTTTCAGAGCATGAGTTTGATATGTACCTCATCGTAGTAATGGGATGTTTTGAAAGGCACAAGCCATGGAAAGTACGTAACAACGAAGAAAAAGGGTGAATTACGATCTCGTAAGTCGTAATCGGAAAGAATATTTTGAAACACGGGAACACGGCCATTATTAGTGTAATAAGTGACAAATATCATGTATGGAGAATTTGAATATTTCGGGATTGAGCAAATTGAAGAAAATAAGTTCGACGAAAATTTGAGCAACGGACGGATTCAGTTAACTTTGGAGCGCGATATCTCATAGTATATGTGGAGTTTTAAGGTGGTTCAAAGTCCTAAATGAAGTTCGTCGAGTCCTAGTTTGTAATGCAACCAACCGTTCATTGATAGGACATCGGAGTAGAGAATTATAGACGTTACAAACTGAATCGCGGGGATGAGAAACAGATATTCCGCGGCACCGCTACGGTCTGTCTGATCTTGCTTTCTGAGTTTTAGCAACTGGCAGTAAAACCGACTTGGCAGTCCGTTTTAAGGGTTAAAAATCTCATTTTTTTCATCCAAAACTTCAAAAATTTCAGAAAATTCAGCAAGGGGAGCAAAATGGAAGACCAAAAATTCTCCTCCAAAAAAATTATTTTCCTAGCATTCCTACCAAGTGGAAGGTCCTTATTAACATGGGATGATTGTTGAGGCAAGTAGAGTGTTGTTCTTGAAGTTTTCAAAGCCTTAGCGAGTGAAGAACCAAGTGAAGGTAAGGTTTAATTTCATCTTTCATGTGTTATGGATGGTTTGTACATGTTGTGGTATGTGGAAATAAATGAAGTTCGTGAAATTGTAGTTAGCACGCTTGTATTGCCATATCGTAGAAATGAAATGAACCTATGTGGTGTTGGAGTTGATGTTTGGTCAGGTGTTGGATTGGGCCGTGGTGTTGTGTTGGAGGAAGTGAAGAAATTTAATTTTTTTTAGTGTAATTTGGTTGTTTTGTTGTGGGTTATGTGAAGAAAAAAG
>NW_026726623.1:0-55862 GCF_029784015.1 Lycium ferocissimum | reverse complement strand
AAGTTTTACTTGCGTTTTTTTTTCCGCCGTTACCTTGTCGCAATTTCCGTCAAGGTTGTTTCTTCCCAAATCGCATATAATATTGTTGAACTAGGCATATTATATCCAAGATGTTTTTTATTGAATATAATATAATTAATATTACATAAAAGGATATGTATGAAATGTGGTAGATTAAGTTCCTTAGGTTTATCAATAAGATCAGCAATATCCACTCAATTTAAACCCCAATTTCACAAATCTGAAATTTTCCAATGGTGTTCCAAACTTGTTCTTCATGTTGTCTAGCTGCAAAGAGTTATAAATTATCTATAATCCTCAGACTTTACAGTCTTCTTGTTTATTTATTGCAGGAAGTTCAATGTCTGATGAAGAAAATATTACACATGAAGAGGTGAATGACCCTGGAGTACCTAAACAGAAAAAAACCAAGAAGCTAAAATCCTACATCTGGACTTATCTCAAAAAGATTGGTAGAGATGAAGATGGAGTTGAAAAGGTAGTATGTAAAGCGTGTAATGAACTATATAGGGTTGGTTCAACTCCTGGGCCTGAAGGTAAGAACTATGGGACATCACATTTAAAACGTCATTTACCAAAATGTAAAAAGCTTAAATATCAGGATTTGGGTCAAATGTTTATGGATCAAGAAGGTAAAATACAATCTAGAAAAATAGACTAATTGATTTCTCGTGAAATGCTTGCTGAAGCTATCATTAAGCATGATTTGCCATATTCTTTTGTTGAATATGTTGGAATTAGAGCATGGACAAATTATGTAAGTCTAAAATTAATAATGCCATCTAGGAATACTTCTGCTGTTGATGTCCAAAAGGTGTATTTCAAAGAGAAGGAAAAATTAAAACAAGCCTTAGCTAAGATACCTAATAGAGTTTGTTTGACTTCTGATTGTTGGACATCAAGTACTTTTGAGGGGTATCTTTGTTTAACTGCCCAATATGTTGATGAAAATTGGAAGTTAGTTTGTAAAATTCTGAATTTTTGTCGTATGCTCCTCACACTGGAGTTAAATTAGCTGCAACGACATATGATTGTTTGAAAGAGTGGGGCATCGATAATAAGGTGTTTTCAATCACTTTGGATAATGCCACTAATAATGATAGCATGCAAAGAATTTTAAAAGGGCATCTTGGTTTGCAAAAGATCTTGTTATGTGATGGTGAATTCTTTCATGTCCGTTGTCCTGCTCATATTTTAAATTTACTTGTTCAAGAGGATCTGAAAGCAGCTAATGATGCCCTGTTTAGAATTAGAGAAAGTGTTAAGTATGTTAAAGAATCTGATAGTAGAATGAGAAAATTTGACCAATGTCTTAAGCAAGTTAGAATTGATACAAATCTTGGTTTACGTTTGGACGTGGCAACTAGGTGGAACTCAACATACTTGATGTCGAGAGTGCACTTCAATATGAAAATGCTTTTGCTAGTCTGAAGTTGATTGATAGAAATTATGCATATTGTCCTACATCTGATCATTGGAGAAGGGCATAGAAAATTTGTGAATTCTTGGAACCCTTTAATGCGATAACTAACTTGATTTCTAGTTCTTGGAACCCTTTAATGCGATAACTAACTTTATTTCTAGTTCAAGTTATCCAACCTCCAACTTGTATTTTATGCAAGTCTGGAAAATTGAGTACATGTTGAAGAAAAAGTTACATAATGAAGATGAAGTTATTAAGGAAATGGCTTCAATCATGTCCAAGAAGTTTGATACTACTGGAGTACATATAGTACAGTGCTTGCATTTGGAGCAATCCTTGATCCTCGCTTCAAGTTGCAACTTTTAAAGTATTGTTACTCTAAGGTGGATCTTGTTTCTGCACAAGAGAAGATAGTAGCTATAAAAAGTAAATTGTACAAGCTTTATGATCATTGTACAGGCAATCAAAATGGAGTAGCTACTTCTACTAATATCTGTACACCAAGTGGAGAAAGAAGTCAATCGAAACGAAAGGATTCCAAAATATTTGATGTAAGTTTTTACTTTGTTGTTGTTTTTCTTCTTCTTCTTTTTATTATTATTCTTATTGTTATTATCTCCATTTCATGTTTTTTACTTATCAGGAATTTAAAATGTTTGAGAGTGAATCTGCTTGCGTTGCTGGAAAGTCCGAATTGGATCTTTATTTAGAAGAACCGAAGCTTGATTATGAGACGTTTGTTGAGATGGATGTTGTTAAGTACTGGAAGGACCATGAGAGAAAATATCCTGACCTTTCTATGATGGCGCGTGATGTACTCGGTATTCCAATTACTACCGTAGCATCAGAATCATAATTTAGTATTTGTGGTCGTGATATAGAAGTTGCATTCATCATGAAAATGTTCGAACTCTAGTTGCTACACGAAATTGGTTACATGGCTTTGCCCAATCTGTTAGTGGTAAAACTTTCTATCTTGGTCTAAATATTGTCATATTTATTTGTTTATGTACCGGTTAATGTTTAATTAATTAATATTGAAGGTGATGTGAATTGTAGATGAAGATGAGGTTCTTAAGACAACTTTATCAGAAGTTTCTTCAAACGTGCTTGATGGTTCTGGGAATGTTATAGGGGCAAGCCGAAAGGGAGTTTTTAAGCTTTGTTGATAGCTTATGTAATTATAAGTCTCTAGAATAGTATTTTTGCTGAAAGGGAGTTTTTAGGCTTTGTTCATAGGTTATGTAACTAAAGTCTCTCTAGAATAGTATTTTTGCAAGTGGGTGAATTTTACTACAATCATGAATTGTACCTTTTGGATTATTAAAAGTGTTTAAGTGTTGGCCAATTATTGACCAGTGCAGTCACTTTCTTAGTTCTATTTTGGTTGATGCTATGTTATATTTGAAAATGAAGGCCATAATGGTTTATATTTTTTCAGTTAAATATGGTGCTATACTAGCAGTTTAATTATCTGAAGTGTTGTACACTTATATTGTTGGCAGTTTACCTTCAATTTTATTGAAGGGCTAACTGTCCTACAATTTCCGAACAGGATTGGAGTGTGAAAATTTGGATTTTATCGGCCCTTCAATAAAAAGGGCTGGCCCATCCTAACCCGTTTAAATCTCTAGCCCGTGAGGGTCAATGGGTTGATTGCGCCAACCCATTTTCACAGCTCTAATTGCTATGCTTTAGTTGAAACCCATAAATGGACCTAAATTACCAAACTCAAGCACTAAGGGAAAAATTAGAATTTAAAGCATAAAATCATGTTATCCATATAGTAAGAATCTCAAAAATATTTGAAATTCATACATAAAGCGACCTTCAATTTGATAATTTACTTGAAAACCCATTTCCATGAAAAACCCCAATTTTCTAAGTTCAAATCATGATTTCTATGATGAAAATCCATAATAATCGAAGGTACAATGGTAAAAAGAGTGTTAGAATCTTACCCCCGCGAAGAATCTTGAAGAACGCCCTTAAAAACACCCAAATCGGAGCTCCCAAGCTCCAAAAATTGAAATATGAACAATGAAGTACAAAATGGGGTTTTATTCTGTCCATCTAGAATTTACCCTCCGCGAACGTGACAGCCCATCACGAACGCGAAGGGTCACCCGCACCCGGGCCCATCACTAACGCAAGGTGTGATCGCGAACGCGATACCTGTACGAAAGTACTCTTTGGGAACGCGGCCTAGCCCCGCGAATGCGAAGAAGAAACTCAGTAACTGAAACACCAGAAAATTCTAGTGTTTGCCAAACCAAAACCCGAAACCACCCCGGAACCTCCCGGACACAAACCAAATATGCCAATCAGTCATAAAACACGCTACAAACTCCCCCGCGCACTCGAAATTTCTAAAAGAGGTCATCTTGATCCGGTCAATCCGCGAATCCCCAAAAATAAGGTTTCCATCCAATAGCCCAAAACACCCCTGATTGCTTCGGGAACCGAACCAACCACCCTAACAAGTCAAAATCAACCATCCGTACCTAATGGAATCGGCGAAACTCACAAAAGAACACAAATAAATTTAAGTCAACTATTGGTCAACACTGCTTATTCAACTTAAGGGCTTCTAAACTCTTCAAACCAATCCCGATCACCTCGGGAACCGCACTACCCATCCCTACGAGTAAAAACCACTCTAACGAAGAAGGAAAAAGGGTCAACAGGGTTAAAGAGGTAAAACATCTAAAACGACCAAACGGGTCGTTACATCGGTAGGGGCATTTTTGGACCAAACTATTAATTTAAGACATTGTTGTTCAATTTTACATAATTTAAGGACATTTTTTTAATATCTTTTCCCTCTAAAATAATACAACTCTAACTAAAAGCGCAGGACCTAACCGTTTGTATTGCAAAACCTTGGGAAGTTACTCCCTCCATCCTAATTTATGTGTCACCTTTTGGATTCAAGATTCAAACGAGTTTGTTTTCCATGATTTTTTATGTCTTTTAAATATTTTGCATTGTTAATTATTGTGACTTTTCCTATTTTTTACGTAGTTTTCAAATATGTAATTTTATTTTAAGAAATTTAAAGATTCTTTGTTCGAACATGGTCAAAATTAACAAGTTTGACTCTCGAAATCTGAAATGTGCCACATAATTGAGACAGGGTGAGTACTGCATAAGATATAAAGGTAGATGTAGAACTCTGGAAAATTATTTTTTTTTAGGATTTAAGTTATATACACCGGTAGTATAAATATTTTTTAAATACTTTATTAAAGGTTAGGTATCATTTTTAACAATTTACCAAGTGATATTTCTTAAGGGATTACTTATAATTAGATAATAACTGATCTGATTGTTTAAATATTTTATACGCATGGAATGTATAAAACTTAAACTCATAGTATGGGCAAGTTGCATGTGGAAGCAAAGTTTTATATACCGTTGATGTAAATAATTTTTTACACTATCAGATCATCCAAAGGATATCAGGTAAACCAGCTTAAAATGTGAAATTTTTTATCTTGAAATTAAGATAAGTTACCCACTATAACATGTAGAGATGACTTGATGGTATAAAAATCCTTGCGCTGACGGTATATATTACTTCAATTTAAAAAGATAATAATGAGATTTCTATCACAATTTAAATTATATACTAATAGAGTAAAATATCATCTATATATATAACTTAAATCTGTCAACCAATATATTACTATTCAAAGAGGTTTAAAACTTAAATATTTTAAAATAAGTACTAGACTGTTAGAGTACTAATACAATCATGGAGATCATGAATCCTCAGATAAATGAGATAGAGTTTTGTACTTGTTCACACTAGCTAGGACATTACTATTACACTAGCTGGAATTCATTCATTACTCTTCTTGGCAATAAATTGTTTCAGCTTTCTAACAGCCTTCACCATCAAGCGGATTGCATGGATAATGAATATGAGGGCCATGACTCCCATCCATACATTTAGTGAGTAAGATAAGAATTCGAGGTCAACGACCGCGCTGTCTCCGGCAAAGGCTTGGATAGTTATATTGTAAGTGTATGTGCTTGCAGAAATGGCAATCCACATGATAAACCTCAATATCCACATTAAACCTCTCTTTCTTAAAGGCAAGCCACTTATCAACAGTAATATGATGCTCAAAGATGCTACAAACCCAAATGTATTGGACACCATATAAGGGTAATAACCCTCATCCGGGACCTTTACCGTCACTGATGAATCTGTTGTATCTTGAGGACTCGGACTAGGTGATGCTATTCCAGCATCTGTAGAAAATATTATCATGTGTCAACAACATTGACAATAGAGTAAGAACAGGGAAGCGTATGTAGAGCTCGAGATTAATGTAGTTTAGCTTCATATCTTTTTTAATCGGAGATGTATATAAAATTAAGTTTACATAGCTGAAGTAGGTTAGCGTCAAACACAGTTTTTAGCATATTGAAGTGTGTGCTCATCTCATCTAAAAGCTTAAGTGGTTAGATAGTACACACTTTTATTTACATAATTATATGCTAAACACTCCCCCTGACGTGTGTGCCTGAATTTTTTTTGATGGGCCAAGGACGTGGAACTTCTTTTTGATAATGAGTTATACTGAAATTCGATCCCAGGCCCTTTACCTTACAATGAACAAACTTTTAATTACTTACTTAATTATATCCTCAACATAGCCCAACTTTCCGCACTTTCTTCTCTAATTTTCTCTGAATTCTTTTTTGGTCTATAAGTACAAAAATTTACAAGGCGTATTGATTTATTTGGCAGAGCCACTTGAGTTATTTTCTTAAGATCAGAACCCCTATTTCTTTTCTCTTTATTTTTGGCGGAAAACAATGCCAAATCCGGGCTTAGCTAACACGCGGGTGTTTCTATGTAATTTTAAAAACTTATAACAGTTAGACTTTTCTATAACGATATCTGCTTATAACAACACCTCTCTATTTGGTCAAGATTGAATTAGCGTTGAAGCTACTCTTGCCATTTAAGAGCCCCGATTTGAAGGTTTCAATTGAAGAACAGTTCCAGGCTTTTGAAGCCCTAATTTATTCCTACTCTCATTTTATTCAAATTCAAATGTTTTTTTTTTAATATCTTATTTTGTTATTTTCTAAATGTACAGTCATGGCAACACCTATTTTATTCTTATTATGATTTTGTTCGAGTTCAATATGTTGTTTCTCATGCCTTATTTTTTTATTTTTTCTGGGTTTACAGCTAATTTATTCTTATTCTGATTTTTTTCTTGAGTTCCATATTGTCTTGCCTGACTTATTTTGATTTTTCTAAGTTTACTGTCACAGTGTTGACAAGATGACGTGCCATATCACTTTGGAAAGTATGTTACAGACCTTTTACTTTAAAAACAGGGTAAGAACAGAAATTGTTGACTTAGATTAAGTTGCAGCCCTACGCAATCAACTAGATGAGTTTATTAATAGAAGAAATGTAGAAGAGGCGGACTCCATGTCTATTGATACAATTGAACAGATTGATGCATATCTAGAATGCACTTAAGAAGAAGAGACAATTGTGGTCTTGGAGAATAGGAAGACGACAAAGGAGGCATTTCTGGTGGAATAAAATAGGAATGTGGCAAATGCGAGGGTACGGAAGATGACGACGAAAATAGTGATCGTCTATCCAATCCTGAAAATGTTAAGTCTGTGGAAGTTGAAAGTGAAAAGGCTCGAATTGTTATATGGCTACTTGAAAGAGTTGATTTCCCTTCCAGGATCGAGTGAGGTCTATTGGAATTATGGTTTGCTTTCAAAGATGAACTGCGAAAGCGTAAACTTTTAATTTATTTTCGAACAAATTGTTTTTCCACTTCTTGGACCTGCCTTAAACTGGGACCAACTCAGTGGACAATTAGTTGTTTTACTTCTTCGAAGTTGAATAAAGTATCAGAAGAAAAACATGAGATGTAGTTCTTGATTGGGGATATGCCACGTTTTTGGCTAAGGGAGTTTGCATTGGTCACTAGACTGAATTGTGAGGCCTTTCCTAGTGAAGATGAGTTGAATAAGGTCCATAAAAAGGAGATAATTTCTATATTAATGTTAAATTTGATTACAGGTGGGTTAATCAGGATGTGCTCGTGAATTGCCTGGATAACAAGGAATTTTCCAGGGAAGAGAAGCTGAAGGTGTCCTTGTTGTGGTTTCTTCACATCATTTTATTGGTGCATGATAAGTTTAAACAAACTGAGAAGAAATGGATATCTACGATTGCTTCGTTCAATTAATATCCCTGGGTAAAGATATGCTTTGATCTGACATTGGATAACGGGGTTAGCATGTTCAAATTGACTAAAAAATTCCAAACTAAACCCACGAAAACACTTGTTACTGTCTTTTACAATTCCCTTAGGAATAGACTGTTAGTATTGCATAACAATAGCATTTTCCTACAGATCAGAAAACACTTGTTACTGTCTTTTACAATTCCCTTAGGAATAGACTATTAGTATTGCATAACAATAGCATTTTACTGCAGATCATAAGTGTTCAGTTGATTGTATCGTGTGTTGCATTCGTTACAAGCATGAACATATGAAGCAGTACCCTTAGTTGGACGTAAGTATGCCAAATCATGGGATGTTCCACTTTTGACTCCACGGATGGTGAGATGGCACAGTTCCTGTCTATTATAATCTCCATATAGGTACGTTATAAACTATGACGCTTCATGAACCCTTATTCTATGAATTGATCTTATTGCCAATTGTTTTTTGTTAAACTTAAGAGGATGCACCCTTTTCTTTACCCAACTGTTGGGGAGATGGAGAAGAACCACATAAGAAATTGTAATGACCCATTAAGTCTTTTTGGTTATTTTGACTACTTTACCCATATTGACCCTTCCTCTAGCTTCGTTGGAGTATATTTGACATGTATGGATGGGTGGCGCGATTCCCGAGGCATTCAGATGTGATTTGAGTAAGAAAATGGGAATTTTGAAAATTCATAAGTGTTTGGTTAATTAAAATCAACATGGGGGGTAAATGAGTTTTTTTGAGAACTTCGTTGATTCCATTAGGTCGGGAATATGGATTATGACTTGGTTGAGTAGTTTGTTAGGTTCCTGAGGGACAGGGGCATTTTGGTCATTTGGTTGGAAATCTAGTTTTAAAAGATTTAGAGTTGACCTCGATTAACACAGGGTCGAGATGACCTCTTTTGGAAATTTTGAGGGCTCGAATGAGTTCATAGCGTATTTTAAGAGTGGTTTGCATATCAAGTTTGTGTCTTGAAGGTCTCGGATGAGTTTTGAGTGTCGGATTGAAGTTTGAAAGTTGCATGATTTTTCTGGTGTCTGGTGTCTCGCATCCGCGAGATTGGGCCCGCACATGCATGGTCGCACCTATGGTGCCACAGGTGCGAGGGGACGTGTCTTAGGCTATGGTCGCACCTGCAAAGTGAAGGCCACAGGGACGGAGCCGCACCTGCGAGATTTTATCCGCATCTGCGGACTTGAGCAAACTAATGAAATCTCGTACCTAAAAGATTTGGAACACTGGTACGAGAAATTGATCGCACCTGCGAGATCGCTGATCAGAAACCTAGCTATTCTGTTTCCTCTTTTCAAATTTAGCCATTCCATTCACATATTTGAGATTTGAGAGCTAGGCCTAAGGTGATTTCTGGAGAAATTGCAAGGTTCATCGATTGGGTAAGTTCCTAACCTTCATTTTTGGATTATATCATGGATTATTAAGGATTTTCATGTTAGAAAATCATGAATTGTGGTTGGGAAATTGGGGGGTTTATAAGCCCTAAGTCAAAATAAGGATTCTTGATTAAATCATGGAATTGATGTTAGATTGAGTTGATTTTTGGCACTCAAACACCATAGATGATGGATAAACTAATTTTGGGTTAAATTTTCCGTTTTGCCCTTTGAGGCTCGGAATCCTATTTTGGGTGACTTATTGGGTTCGAATTTAAAGTATAGCAATAGGAGTATTGTTAGTCTCGTATTCTTACCTAGATACCATATTTGAACAAATTGGTATCATTTAGAGGCTATATGGAAGGGCAAGGCTTTGTTGTGACTGTCAGACTCCAAATTCAGGCAAGTTGAGATCTTGACCTCATTTTAAAGCATTGTGGTTGGTTTAATTTGATAAATAAGAGGGGATATGTTACACCTCGTAGTTTTATACGTTGAGATCCGTCGTATGTTAATTGCCCTTGTCTTGGACACTGAGGCCATCTTTGAGGTTATACGAGGCTGGACATGCCTATTTTATGTTTATAAGGGGTTTAAGTTTATGTTTGGTAAGTTGTGGAAGGATTAGGGAATAAGTGAGTTGAAGAAAATACGTTTCGGCAAGTTTTGTTCTAGAATTGCTTTATACGGATCGCATTTTTGAGATACTGACTGTATCTTGAAATACTGGCCGTATTTAAGAATCTAAAAAATTTAACAGAGTAGGCAGATTTTTGGGTTGAATTATACGGACCATTATACGGTCCGTATAAAATTATATGGCCAGTATATACGGACCGTATTCTAGAGTCGGTGGATTTTTTTGCTGATTTTATATATTATGACTCCTCTTCATTCTTATGTCATTTTAACCCAAACCCAAGATCATGAAAGCTCTAGAAACCTCTTCCAACATGTTCAATCACTCTTCCAAGCAAAAATCAAAAATTAAAGTGAGAATCAAGTGCTTAGTGTTGTCAAAGTCTTGTTGAAGCTTGTCTTTTCTTCTTGTAGAAGCTTTGGAGGATACTTCAAGGTGAAGTGATCTTGGAATTGAAGTGTTCTTGAGTTCTTGAGGTAAGATTTTACCTTATTTCCATGATTATAACTTTATGTAATAGTTATCCTAAGGTTTGAGAGAAAGGAATTGGAGGAAAGGTTCAAATATGAATTTGATGATTATTTTGAGTTGTAATCTAACTTGAGTCATGATTGTTAGTGTATTTTGAGCAAAATATTGTTATGGAGGATACTAGTTAATGTTGAGAATGTCTTAAGGTTGTTATACTTGATGTATTTGGAAGAAGAAGGTATTGTATATAAGCAAATATGGGACTGCTCAATTGTATATCTTTAAATGTTGTGAATATGAGTTTAAAGAAGCTCATATAAGGTTTTCATGCAAATTGTTGGTTGTGGACTTTGTGACGATGATTAAGAAATATAGAAAAATGTTGCCCATTTCGCTTTAGAATCGAGTTATCATTGATATACGTAATATATATTAGCGCCATTAAGTTGTATATGTATTCCTTTGTTATAGGATTGGTGCTCTAGTGGTGATAAGCTTATTTTTGGATTATTTAGACGAATTGTGGTATGTTAAAGTTAACTTTCCTTCTTTTTGCATGATCCTTATGAACTAAATGTACCCGTAACGTTAATCCATAATGATTCTATTCTTAGAAGCTAGGAATGTTCCATGTTGATTCATGTTCTATAATGTTGTCCTCAGAAAGTCTTTCTCCAGATTCAGTATGATCCCTGGAGTATTTGTTGATGAAAATGCTACCTCATAAGGATGTTCAGAGGAATAACTTACGTCACTCCGACTGATTCAGAATGTACTCTTATCATGTTTATGCCTTGCATTTCATTTATATATGTATGCATGTACAGACCTGTGACCCCTCAGGCGTTATATATGCGTATATTATTATTATATATATATATATATATATATATATATATATATATATATATATATATATATATATATATATATATGTATAGTGGGGAAGGTGATGGCACTATATACGCACTACCACCTAATTAGCTGGTCATATGATGATGACGATGATGATGATGATGATGATGCTCGCAGAGGCTAATATAATATGATGGGATGCCCACAGAGGCTTGATAGGCGTTTACACACACACACACACATATATATGTGTGTGTGTGTGTGTGTGTGTGTGTGTGTGTGTGTGCGTGTGCGTGTGTGTGACCTCATGCATGCGTGCACAGTATTTATGTACATCATTGGCCAATAGAGGCAGTTCAGACATACAAGTTGCATTTATTACATTTTATGTTCTCTTATGTCTCTTTCACGTAACTTTCATGCCTTACATAGTTAATACTTTGTCCGTACTGACTTCCCCTTCTGGGGGCGCTGCATTTTATGCCCGCACGTATAGATAGGAAGTTTGGCGGACCGCCTCTCGTAGGGCCGGCCAGATATCGACATTGGAGCACTCCTCTTGTTCCGGAGTTGCTATTGTACTTTTGGTACATTATTCTTTTGTGCACATATAGGTATTGCGGGGCCTGGTTCCGACCTCTCAGTGTCGTATACTCAAAGAGAGCTTGTAGAAGCCATGGTATGGTTAGCCTTGCGTGGTCCCTTCGGTCTATATTTTACCGTACGGCTTTTTCATGACAGCCTGGTCGGCTTATACGTTTTTGTCCAAAGATAGTTGCATAGCATGTCTTCTTGGGCTCTTCCCTTTTTAGATTATCTTTTATACAATTTAGCAAATTTTCACCTGGTAACCCCGAGGTCTACTCTTGTTTATGATCATGGTAGGAAAGCATGGTTAGCGTTGCTCGACAGTAGGCTCGAGTGTGGTCATGTCCCCTCTAGTTTGGTCATGACAGGATAATGGGATAACTAAAGGTGGTCTCGATACTTGTGAGGTGACGAGCACTTGTATCGGGTACCAAAGGCCATGATATGGGTGTTTGTATAATTTCAATTGTATAGTCTCGTCTGCATGTCATGCTTTGAGCATTAGCTGATAATGCTTGTATATTACCTCATACATCAAACTAGGCTACATTCATGATTTAGGAATTAGAAACCAAGACGAAGTATGTTGGGACTGAAAACTCCTTCTGAATCGGTGATTGTATGAGTTGCGAGAATTGTACAGGCCGTACAATGGTGGGCGTATATCGAGGGGAATCGGCACATAGCACTGAGAGTTTACAACCTAAGTACGGGCTGTACTTTGAAGTACGGGGCATACCTTGAGCCCGTACTTCCCCCGTCAAAATTGATTTATCACTGGAAATTTGATCCAATGTACGGCCATGATGTACGGGCCGTACTTTGAAGTACGGGCTGTACATTGAGGCCATACTTCTCCTGCCGTGGCCAGAACATATAAATACGAGGGGTTTAGTTCTAATTCCACTTTTCCCTAATTTCCAAGCCCTAGAATGAACAACTCTCATTCTCCATCACCAAGAACATTAAGGTAAGCAATCCCAACTTATTTCAATTGGATTCTAACATACGTTAATGAACATTAAGCAAGAATTCATCATTCTTAACCTAGGGTTTTCAAGAAAACCCATTTAAATGATTCAAAACTAAAGCTTTGGGATTCTTCTACAAAGTTTGGATTTTATTACGAGGTTGGAGTATTACCAGATATGTAGGGTTACTATCTATGTGTGAGAACATCCTTGCTCTTCCCCACGCCACTTCTTTCATAAAGTATGAAGTTATACGAAAACTAGGGTTTTTAACCATGCTCATGATAACCCTAGGTCCATGTACCATGCTATACTAAGTATTGAATTATTATTAATCCCTTATTAAGTTCTTGATATTTCATTATGATTATTGAAAATCTGTCTGTAATCTATGAAAGCCCATACTTTGCATTCCACGGGTTCTTTCATGCAAGTTATAATTTATTATGTTTATTTTCAAGAAAATACTCTACATGTTTTACACATTTTCATGCAAGAATACTATGAAGTGATATCCATGTACATGCAAGTTATGATTTATGAAAACCATGGGCTCAAGTGCCACCTATTTTTCATGTTCATATTTTTTGGGAGTTGCACAGATTACCGAGAAGGCTTGACTGCTTTGAAAACTATGTTAGCCACCGTAGGATGAGGATCGCTCCGCCCATATTTAGGACGATTTCTTAATAATGATTGGATCCTTTCATGTTACATTTATATCTCATATCCCTGACAGGGTATGAGAGCTCTACTGGTAGGGTGCAAGAACCAGAACCATATTATCGGTTATATTTATGCTCTCCCTACTTATAATGTTTTTACTCATGTTATATCTATATGTATTCATGTTCATGACCAGACTTCAGTTTCAGTTTCAGTTTCAGTTTCAGTTTTTATGATGTTATTTCTATGTCCCATGTTATTTCATTTAGTTGCTTTATATACCAGTTCATTGAATGTACTGATGTCCCTTTTTATTTGTCCGGGGGCCTGCATTTCACGATGCAGGTACGGATTTACAGGACGACGCATCTGCTCAGTAGGATTCTTCACGTATCAGCTTGTTGGTGAGCCCCATCTCCTTCGGGGTTTAGTCATTCATCTATTTCCTTATGTTAGTCATGCATTAAAGGTATGCTGGGGGCCTTGTCCCAGCAAGTATGTTTTACGATCCAGACTCATGATAGAGGTTTTATAGACTAGTCAGTTATGTTATGTCGTATATTCGGAGCCGTTTAGCCATCTTTGGCTCAATTCATGGTATTTCCGCATTCATGTTTTAAACGAGTATTTTATTAATTATTATGACTTCATGTGTTTTCTTAAAGCCCATCATGTTTTATGTTATATTCCGCTCATGTATGCCTCATGATGATTTAGCAAGCCATATGATTAGCTCGGTCATATGCAGTAAGGCACCGAGTGCCGTGTTTCACCCAAGCTATAGTTCGGGGCGTGACAACTTGGTGCCCATGATTGGGATATGAGGTTTTTTATTTATTTTTTCTATGCTTATTACTTGTCTTATTTGCGATTCGCGTGTTCTCATCACTCCTAATTACTCGTTTAAAAGTGGAAAAGAGGCTAAAGATTGATTCTTTATTGCTTGGCAATGACTGCTTGTTGTATGCATGTCATATTTATGCTTTCATATTGTATATCATGCATATTGCACTTGAGGACACATATATTGGATCCGAAGGGAAATGATTTCGGACGGTTGACGCGAGTATATGGCCCGATCGACCAAATGATGTGATTGATATGAGCCCGATTGGCTAGAGACAGGTAATGTAAGCCTAATAATGGATAGATGATATGATTGAGAGTAAAATATGGCGAAGGAACCCGAAGAGAAACGATTCCAGGTGGTATATGGACCTTGGGAGTGCCCCATGAGTCACGCTGTCTATTGAAGGAGCGTATGTGTATCGGAGATGGAAAGACCTTGCATTGCATATCATTTGCAATCTTTTTCTTATACTTGTGTTTTGTTGTTGTGTTAAGCTGATATTAAATCATTTGGTTACTTGATTCGAATTATTGGACTATACTTAAAGGTTTAGATGCTATAACCTAGGCTTGTAACTTATGATTTCTGAGATTACATTAGTTATTATTATTATATGATGAACTAAGCGTGGTTAGGTGTAGAAGTAGTATTCGGAAGACCAGCCCTAGTCTCCGTGTTAAGATAGGGTCGGTCGATGATGCTGCTTGAGTACACGTTGTTCCTGTACTAACTCTGCACTTGCCGCACCTTTTTGTGTGCAGATTCTGTCCCTGGTTCGAGCACTGTCGGCAAGTTTGCCGCAGTTGAGGAGACCATTTTGAGAGTTCGGGGTGAGCTACCAGCAAATCCGTAGCATCGGATCCCCCTCTATCATTTACTTTATGTCTTTTCATTTCAGACAGTGTACTTAAGTACTATTTCACACTTGTATCCGAATTTATCAAGTTCTTGAACTAGTGACACCAGTCTTGGGGGATCACACTCATTTTGGCATTTTATGATTATAAAGGCTTTAAGACTTGAAACTGAATGGTATGATTTATTTTCCGCACTTATTTACTTAATAAATTGCTTTAATTGGGTTGTGGATGGCTTATTGACTCGGGTGAGTTAGTGCCTTCACAGCTCATAAATTTGTTCGTGACCAATCGGTATCAGAGCTTAGGGTTAACCGGTCTCACAAGTACAAAAATAATGTCCAGTAGAGTCTTGGAAATTCGTAAGATAAGCTCTGTACTTATCTTCGAGAGGCTATAGAACATCTCGGAAAAATCTAATCTTTAATTCTTTATCATGCATACTTGATTCTATTGGATACTAAAATTCTCATTGTTTCACTCTCTCACAGATGGCGAGGACACGTTTGGCTGCCGTTGGAGATGGAGAGCACACACACCACCCCATACCCACGCTGCTTTGTTGCTCGTGGGAGAGGCGAGGGGCGTGGTAAAGGGTGAGGTAGGCCTAGATACCACGTTCTACACAAGCCGGGAGGCACGAGCCGGTACAACTCAATCACATCTAGAGATGTGACCAGGGACCCCGAGAGGATTCGGGGAGGAGAGACTAGTTCAGGCGAATAAGGTCGGACCTGCTCAGGCACCAGCTGGATTCATTTCTACTCCTGTTCTTCAGGACACTTTGGTGCGTATCTTGAGCTTCTTTGAAGGTATAGCACTAGGCGGTCATACTACGCTATTCCAGAGGGTTCCCAGACTAGAGTTGGAGCTCAGACTCTCGATTCGATGGTTGCTGCAAGGGTATAAGACTCCATGGGCACAGCTAGTTGCTATTGTGGCTCCTCAGTTTTAGTGTTTGCCAGTTTCGGGTGTTGCTATTCACCCAGTTGCCCAACCTAATATGATTATTAAGGAGCAAAAGAAGTGGGATAAGTTTGAGAAGATGAAGCCACCACGGTATGATGGGTATCCTTTGATGATGATGCTTATGAGTTTCTAGTGAGTTGTCATGAGAGGTTTAAAAATTTGGGGTTGGTTGAGTCCAACGGTGTTGATTTTGTAGCATTTTGGATGATTGGCCTTGCCAAGAAGTGGTGTAGGGTGTTAGTTGAGACTAGGATAACTGCGTTGCCTCCACTTACTTGTTGAGTTTTCTCTTGTGTTCTTGGAGAAGTGGGTTTCCCGTAGTTTGAGAGATGAGAGGTGTGAGCAGTTTGATAGGTTGGATCAGGAAGGTATGACTGTGATAGAGTACAAAATTAGGTTCCACCCCTTGTCTCGCCATGCTTTGACTATTCTGCCCGATGAGATAAAGAGGGTTAGGAAGTTTGTGAGAGGGCTGACCTATCCCCCTAAGGTTGCAGCGACACAAGTGGTAGCTTCAGGAGGTACCTTTCAAGCAGTGGTGGATGCTGCTAGGGGTATTAAGTCTATCAGGCATCTGGAGTTTGGCAAACCGAGCAAGAAGGCCGCAGTTTTAACAGTTTTGGTTGCGCCTCATCTAGAGGTAGGGCCATCGTGGTAGGGGTTTCCGTCCCCAGTTCAGTAGGCCAATTCAGGCAGCGATTCATACTTTCGCAAAGTGGTTCTTCAGTCTGTGTCTCTCACAGTTTGGGACAGGGTTCCAACAGTTTTTTTTATCGACCCAGAGATCGAGGCAGTGATTCAGGTTATTTAAGTTCTTCTCAACAGCCTATTACTCGACATGGGTGTTATGAGTATAGAAACTTAAGGCATTTCGTGAGAGATTGCCCCAGACTTAGGCAGAGTGGGACACACTCCGGTTCACAAGATAGATGCGTGCACACGGCTGGTGGGGTGGTTCGCCAAAGTGGTAAAAGTGGTTCTTCTCGTAGAGATGACGCTCAGACAGGTCACGGTGGTAGTTGTGGAGGTTCTCAGGCCGAGGGTGTCCATGCTCATTGCTATGCATTCCCAGGTCGACTAGAGGCAGAGGCTTTTGATACGGTCAGTACAGGTACTATATCAGTTTATCGCCGATAGGACATAGAAATATTTGATCCAAGCTCTACATATTCATAGATGTCTACTTATTTTGCTTCAGGTTTGGATATGATGTGTGAGTGGCTTGATTTCTCTCTTAGTGTTTCTACTCTTGTTGGGGATTCCATAGTGGTGGATCGGGTGTCATCGATCCGGTCTTCTGCGACTTTGATGGGATATGACACTTGGGTGGATTAGATGATACTAGACATGGTAGATTTTGATATTATTCTTGGGATGAATTGGTTGTCTCCTTATCACGCGATCTTGGATTGTTATACCAAGACAGTTACGTTAGCTATGCTGAGAATTCCTAGGTTGGAATGGAAGGGTAGGACTAGTTATGCGCCGAAGAGAGTAGTATTTTACCTTAAGGCACAATGGATGGTTGAGAATGGATGTTTTGCTTATTTGGCATATGTTCAGGACACTAGTGTTGACACTCCTCCTCTTAAATCAGTAACAATGGTTCGGGAGTTTCCGACTGATCTACCAGGTATCCCATCGGATCATGCTATCAATTTTTGCATTGATGCGAGCCGAGCACTAAGTCCATTTCTATTCAGACATATTGGATGGTACCGCGGAGTTGAATGAACGATTCAAGATATGTTGAGTAAGGGGTTCATTAGACCTAGTGTTTCACTTTGGGGTGTTGTGGTGCTGTTTGTGAAGAAGAAGGATGGGTCTATACGGATGTGTAATAATTTTAAGCAGCTGAACAAAGTGATCTTCAAGAATAAGTATCCAATACCTTACATTGATGATTTGTTTGACCAGCTTTAGGGTGCTTCCATCTTTTCCAAGATTGACTTGAGATCCTTCCATCACTAGCTAAAGATTAAATTTGAGGATATTCTAAAGACTTTTCGGACACGATATGGGCATTATGAGTTCTTGGTTATGTCATTTGGGTTGACTAACGCTATGGAAGCCTTCATGGATTTGATGAACGGTGTTTTCAGACAGAACTTGGATTCCTTCGTGATTTTCTTTATTGATGATATCTTTATATAATCACGTAGTGGACCGGAGCATGATCGGCATTTGAGGATTGTCCTTGAGATCTTGAAGGAGAAGAGGCTTTATGCTAAATTCTCGAAGTGTGAGTTTTGGCTCAGTTTTGTGTCTTTTTCGGGACATATGGTGGCCAAGGATGGGTCATGGTAGATTTAAGAAGTTTGAGGCAGTTCGTGATTGGGTCAGGCCTACTTCAGATACCGAGATTTAGACTTTCATTGGCTTTGCTAGTTATTATCGGCGTTTGTAGAGGGATTTTCATCTATTGCGTCTCCTTTGACCAGAATGACTCATAAGAATGTACCCTTTCAGTGGTCGGATGTGTGTGAGGCTAGCTTTCAAAAGCTCAAGACTTTGTTGACTACAATTCTGATTTTGACTCTTCCCATGTAAGGAGAGGGCTTTATTGTGTGTGTCCATGCAGAAAGGGGATGTGATAGCTTATGCTTCAAGGCAGTTGAAGATACATAAGAAGAACTACCCCACTCATGATATGTTGTTGGCAGCGGTAGTATTTGCATTGAAGATATGGAGTACTACTTGTATAGTGTGCATTGTGAGGTGTTTACTGATCATAAGAGTCTTCAACACATTTTCAATCAGAAGGAACTCAATATAAGGTAGCAGAGGTGGTTAGAGATGCTCAAGGACTATGACATGTCGATTCTTTCATCCGGGCAAGGCCAATGTAGTGGCGGATGCCTTGAGTTGCAAGGCGGTGTGGGTAGCCTAACATGTTTACAAGTTAGAGAGTGACCTCTGGCTATGGATAGGCAGTCATTAGCTAATAGATTGGTGAGACTAGATATTTTTGAACTTGGTAAGGTTATGGCTTATATGGAGGTGCAGTCTTCCTTAATGGAGTAGATTAGAGCCCAACAGTTGAAGATGCAAAGTTGTGCAAAATTCGTGATAAGAAAAGGAAAGGTAAGAGAGGCAATTCTTGATGATGAGGGGGTTTTAACGATCAATGATCACATATGTGTTCCCCAGGTTGGGTGATTTGACTCGATTGATCATGGAGGAGGCTCAAAATTCGAGGGCTACAAAGATGTATCAGAATTTGAAGCAACACTATTAGTGATGTAGTATGAAGAGAAATATCGCAGGATTTGTGGCTAAGTGTTTGAATTGTCAACAAGTGAAGTATGAGCACCAAAAGCTAGGTGGAATTACTCAGAGGATGCCTATACCTGAGTGGAAATAGGAGCGGACTGCTATGGAATTTGTGGTGGGGTTACTACGGACTTTGGGTAAGTTTAATGCTATTAGGGTGATTGTGGACCATTTGACGAAGTCGACTCATTTTGTACTGGTTCAGATTACCTACGATTCAGAGAAGTTAGCCAAAATCTATATTTGAGAGATAGTTAGTTTGCATGGTGTGCCTGTATCTATTATTTCGGATTGAGGCACTTAGTTTACATCTCATTTCTTTAGATCTATGCAGAAGGAGTTGGGTGCTCGGGTGGAGCTTAGCACAGCGTTTCACCCTCAGACTGATGGTTAATCTGAGCGGATTATTCAGGTCCTTGAGGATATATGAGGGGCCTGTGTGATTGACTTTGGTGGTCATTGGGATCAGTTTTTTCCTTTGGCAGAGTTTGCTTACAACAACAGTTATCATTCTAGCATTGAAATGGCCCTATTTGAGGCATCGTATGGTAGGAGATGTCATTCTCTAGTTAGGTAGTTTGATGCATTCGAGGTTAGTCCTTGGGGTACAGATTTGCTTCGTGATTCTTTGGACTAGGTCAAGTTGATTCATGAGAGACTTTTGATATCTCATAGTAGACAAAAAAGTTATGTGGATCGAAAGGTTTATGATTTAGAGTTCATGGTTGGTGAGCGGGTATTGTTGAAGGTTTCATCCATAAAGAGTGTGATGAGATTTGGGAAGAAGGGAGAGTTGAGCCCTAGGTACGTATATTGGTCCTTTTGAGATTGTTCAACACATTGGCAAGGTAGCTTTGCCTCCTTGTTTATTAGGTGTTCACTATGTGTTTCATATTTCCAAGCTCAAGAAGTATCATTCCGATGGTTCTTATGTGATTTAGTGAGATTCAATGTTGCTGGATTAGAATTTGACTTATGAGGAGGAGCTAGTTGCTATTTTGGATAGGCAGATATGGAAGTTGAGGTCCAAGGAGATTGCTTCAGTGAAACTTCAGTGGAGGCATCATCCAGTTGAGGAGGCTACCTGGGAGACCGAGTCAGATATGCGGATTAGATATCCCAGCTTTTCAGTGATTCAGGTATTTCCCTTTTCTTTCATGTTCGAGGACGAAAATATTATTAAGTGGTGGGTGATTTAACGACCCGTTAGGTCGTTTTGGCTATTTTGACTATTTTACCCTTGTTGACCCTTCCACTAGCTACTTTAGAGTATATTTGACTTGATGGGTGATGTGATTTCCGTGGCATTTTAATGTGATTTGAGTCAGAAAATGAGAATTTTGGAAATTCATAAGTTGACCAAAGTCAACATCGGCGATAGAATGAGTGATTTTGAGAATTTTGTCAATTTCGTTAGTTCCAAAATATCAATTATGACTTGGTTGAGTAGTTGGTTCGATTCCCGAGAGACTCGAGGTATTATGGTCATTTGGTTGGAAATCTAGTTTTAAAGGATTTGGAGTTGACATCGGTCAACACCGGGTCAAGATTACATCTTTTATAAATTTTGAGGGCGCGATGAGTTTGTAGCGTGTTTTAGGATTGGTATGCCTATTTGGTTTGTTTCCGAGATGTCTTGGATAAGTTTCGAGTGTCAGATTGAAGTTTGAAAATTTGCATGATTTTTAAAATTTGGTGTGTCGCACACTTTGTTAGGCTCGCACTTTCGCGTGGTGGGTCGCGAGTGCGAGAGGGGTGGCTTAGGCTATGGGTCAGAGCTTTGCGGACCTAAGCGAATTAATGAAATCTCGCACTTGCGAGATTTGGAGGGCTGGTGCAAGAAAATGAGCACACCTATAAAGATCGCTGATTAGAAACCTATTTTATTTCCCCAATTCGAGTTTAGACATTTCATTCACATATTTGAGAGCTCGGTTTAAGGTGATTATAGGAGAAATTGCAAGGTTCATCGATTGGGTAATTTCCTAAACCTTCCTTTTTAGATTATATCATGGATTAGTAAGGATTTTCACGTTAGAAATCATGAATTAAGGCTGGGAAATCGGGGGTTTATAAACCCTAAGTCAAAAATAAGGATGCTCGATTAAATCATGGAATTGATATTGGACTGAGTTGATTTCTAGTATTTAGAAACCATAGCTGATGGGTAAACTAATTTTGGATTAAATTTCCCGTTTTGCCCTTTGAGGCTCGGAATCCTATTTTAGGTGACTTTTTGGCTTCAGATTTAAAGTATAGCAATATGGGTATCATTAGTCTCATACTCTTACCTAGATATCATATTTGAATAGACTGGGATCATTTTGAGGCTCTATGGAAGGGCAAGTCTTCGTTGTATTTGTCGGGCTCCAAATTCGAGGGCAAAGGTCGGATCTTAACCTCATGTTAAAGATTTGTGGTTGGTTTAATTAGACTAATAAGAGAGATAATGGGATAACTAAAGGGGATCCCGATACTTGTGAGGTTACGAGCACTTAGTCGGCACCCGGTTGTGCCATGATATGGGTGTTTGTGTATAATTGTATAGTCCGGTCTGAATGCCATGCTTTGGGCATTAACTGATAGCATAAATTGATTGGTGCCCTGATTAGGATATGAAGTCCCTTATTTATTATTTATATGCTTATTACCTATCTTATTTGTGATTCATGTGTTCTCATAACTCATAATTACTCGTTTAAAGGTGGAAAAGAGATTAAAGATTTAGTCTTTATTGTTTTGCATTGATTTCTTGTTGTGTGCATGTCATATTTATGCTTTCATATGGTATCTTATGCATATTACATTTGAGGATACATATGTTGGGTCCGAGGGAAAATGATTTTGGACGGTTGACGCAAGTATATAGCCCGATAAGCCAAGTGATGTGATTGATATGAGCTCGATTGGCTAGTGACAGGTAATGTAAGCCTAAGAATGGCTCGATGATATGATTGAGAGACAAATATAGTGAAAAAACCCGAAGGGAAATGATTCCGAGTGGTATATGGACCTGGCAAGTGCTTCATGGGTCGCACTCCTATTGAAAGGGTGTGTGTGTACCGGAGATGGAAAGCCTTTGCATTGTATGTCACTTGCATTTCTTACCATTTTCTTATACTTTGCTGTGTTAAGCTGATATTGACTCCTTTGGCTACTTGATTAGGATGATTGGACTGTACTTAAGGGTCTAGATGATATAACCTAGGCTTATAACTTATGATTTCAGAGATTGCATTGGTTATTATGATGAACTTACCGTGGTTAGGTGTAGAAGTAGTATTCGGAAGACCAGCACGAGTCTCCATGTTAAGTTAGGGTCGGTTGACGATGCTGCCTGAATACATGTTATTCCTGTACTCACTCTACATTTGCTGCACCTTTTTGTGTCGTATTTTGTCCTTAGTTCGAGCAACACCTTTGCGAGTTCGGCTAATTGAGGACACCATCTCGAGAGTTCAGGCTGGGATACAAGCAAATTTGTAGCACCGGATTCTCCTCTATCATTTATTTTCTGTCTTTTCATTCCAGACAATGTACTTATGTATCATTTCAGACTTGTATGCGTATTTAGCAAGTTCTTGTACTAGTGACACCAGTCTTGGGGGAACGTACCTATTTTGGCATTTTATGATTATAAAGGCTTTAAGACTTGAAATTGACTTGTATGATTTATTTCCGCACTTATTTCCTTAATAAATTGCTTTAATTGGGTTGTGGATGGCTTACGGACTCGGGTGAGTTAGTGCCGTCGCCTCTCACAAATTAGGTCATGACAAGAATCTTATGTCTTATGACAATGAGGAGGTGGATGAGGAAAGCAATTCATTAAGAGAAAGGATATTGAAAGTCCCACAGAGATCAATATGCTAGGAGAGGCTAGCCCATGACGTCTCACTACAGTAGCATAGAAGAAGCATGTGACTTTTGGAGATCTTGGAGACCATGCTAGAAATGGAAGAACATATGGATAAGGTTCATACAGAGGTAGTTGATTTTGTAAGGAGCGTGATGAGGGGACGAATGAAATTCTTGATAGACTAATATCAATTGATAAATCATTTTTTTAGCATAAAAAATCCATCAAACCACAAGTTGGTGGAACTCTTGCCTATTTAGATGTCGATCATGGCGATGCTCCTGTGGCTGCTGATCCCATTGAGATTCGAGATGAGGCAACTGCTAAGAATTAGGGTAGGTTTGCTTAGTTGTTGTTTTAGTTGAGAATAATTTAGAACTATTAACTTTATTGTTTAGTCGAATTACATCATTGTTAATTATGTTTTGGAATCAGTTATCCATGTTCAGATCTATGTGCATATTTGGTTAGACTTTTCACTTGCGTCAATTATAAATTAGGTATAGACGTGATAAATATTATAATGGATCGGAAGGAACATTTGTGTATACTATTTGAACTCTTATTATAGAATGAAAGCATTAGTTAAAAGTAAAGACCAAAAAGGGCAATGTTTATGTATACACCATTCGAACCTTTATTATTACCGAAGGAATTCGTTGAAATCAAAGACAAAAGGCCAACATTTATGTATAGACCATTTGAACTCTTATTACCTATAGAAGACATTCGTTAAAAGCAAATACAAAAGGACAACGTTTATGTATAGACCATTTGAACTCTTATTATAGATATAAGACATTCATTAAAAGCTAAGATAAAATGGAAATGTTTATGTATAGATCAACCACAAATTCAGACTATAGGTGGTTTCTTTTGGCCAAATTTCTTGTGGGTGGAGAATTTATTTCTCCTTTTGTTTGATTTCGGTTCCTCCATGGTTGGTTGTACCACTTAGTCTACCTTCGGCCTTTTTAGGAATGTATTTAGGTGGGGAAATTTGTATGCCCTGCAACTTCAGAGGAATCACACACTATCCTTCAGGAAGAATTGGGATAATATCACATTTGTAAGATTTGTAGTATGGATATGCGGTGTTATATGGAGAAGAGTAGTTATAAACTGTCTCTAAAATCACGGACATGCTTTCTCTTTAGAGCTACCACGGCATGTGAGGCGTGATCTTGTCAATGTAGAGAACTCTACAGGAACATGACATACTCTGTTGCAGTAGATAAATTGCTGGAAACATCAGCACTGTTTTCCAAATCATCTATATGAACATCATGTCCATAAAATTCATGAAATCATTGTTCATTGGACATTTCCCAAGACCATCAAGTCCTGGAATGTTCATCAATGCAGTGAGGCGGCTCCTGATGGATCTGGACTTCCGTCGGACCTCTTGGACATACTTACATATAAGAGGCCTGGAAACATCCTTACCAAAATCAAGAAGATATAGGCGCACCTACACATCATTCTTGATGTACGTAGGACCCATTTTTGCCCACTTGTTAATGATGATTGTCTATCCCTCGAGTTTTATGAGTTTATTTGTGGTGATTTTATATAAAGTTGGAGATTTTACATGATGGAATGTTCTAATTTGATCTTCATTAGGTTTTTGCTTGAAAGAATTCAAGGATGAACTTATGGAGATGCTTCGAGGTGAAAAGAGATAAAACGGTGAAAATCGAAAGTTGCTTCAAGGTTGGGGCATTACAAAGCCATCGCTCAACCCCCGGCTGTTTTGGAAAATGGTCGTTCAATAGATCCCGATCGCCCACTTTAGCAATTTTTCTGAAAAGCTCAAACTTAAGGGCATTTTGGTCATTTGGCCACGACGAGATATAAAAGCTGTAAGACCTATTGTCAGAGGGTGATCTTGGAGAAATGTATGATAGAACTCTTGGGTAAGGAAAGAGCAACGTGAATTTGTTGATGGAAGTTTAAAGTGATTGTTGAGATATTCTTGAGTATTTTAATTGAAGGAAGAAGTATTTCATGTTAATGATTTAAGTTATTCTTGTGAAAATTCTCTTAAGTAATTGAAAGAGCCCTTCAATTATTTTCTTGAGTTATATGAGAATGATATTCGGAAGGAATCGTTCCTAAAAAAATTTCTGTCAATAGATTTTTGCTATTCTCAGGAGGTCCTTATTAGTTTATTTGATTGAACTTGAATTCATTCGAAAGAAGTTTCTCAAGTTCATGAATAATCTAATTACTTATTGAATTCAAAAGAATCAATAAACCTTCGATGAGAATCTTAAATAATAATAGGAGCTAATAGCAGAAATATTGCATATGTCTTGTCATATGCCCTTGTTTCTCTTATTAGTAAATACATATTTTGTATAGCACTTTTCTTTGATCCTTGTTTTTATTTACTTCTTCAATACCGCTTGTGGTTTTAACCACCTCAATTATAAATATCATTTTTAATAGTATTGAGCGAGCTTCTTTTGAGATATTATTTGCATCAATCCCTGTACAGATGATAATCTATCTATACTATCTTTGACTACAGAAGTGCTTAATTTAAAGTTGTATTTTGCGTTCGTCAATTAAGAGCAACACCAACTATGTAGTTAATGGACACGTTGTGCCGCTTGGGATCTATATCACCGGACAGAATCACCTCATGCACTGAATCTCTATAGGTGTAGTCATTATCCAATTCAATAGCTTGGGTTTTTTGTGGAGAAGTCCACCTCCAGGTCTTTTGGGTATGAACCCACTCGACCACTATAATTACCAACTTTTTTTTGCGCGGATTACCCTTCATTTGGGGTGGTTTTTAATTTTTGCCCTTCAAATTGGTGGTCTTTAACTTTTACCCCTCGCCTAACATCTCGAGATTGTGGGTTCGAACCCCAGCCCAGTTCAAAAAAAAAAAATCACAAAGTAGAATTTCGCCTCAAGGCAGAATTTTGCAAATCTGCTCAGTGTAAGGCAGAATTTGGGCCGCACAGGCAGGTAGAATTTTGCTTGGGCAGAAATTCTGCCTGTGCCATGTAAATTCTGCCTGAAGGCAGAATTTCTGCCTGAAGGGCGAAATTTAAAGACCACTGAGGGTTAAAAACTAAAGACCACCCCAGCGAAGGGCAATCCTACAAATTGCCCAATTACCAACTGCTACCATTTTACCCTCGATAAATTTGATATAGTCTATACTATAATTTAGCCTAGTAGACGAAACCAAAGATAGTCTATTATAAACCCAAGATGCAGATCGAAAATCACCAAATAAAGCTCAAACGAGTAATAATGCCCAAGTCAATAAACCTAGAAAGCAGTACCCGAGTCTGATTTTTTTTATTTTCAAAGGCCTCAAGGGTTCAACAATGATAGTTGAGAGACAGATAGAGTGAGAGAAGAAACAAGTGGAGAACAGCTGCTAGGTTAAGAGCAAAAGAGAGGGAAGAGCTCGATTTGGAGAGCTTCAACGATCGATTTCTCAATGTCTTAAAAAACGTGGAAATGGGGAAGAGATGAGGGAGGAAAAATGTTGTTATGTTATTATTATTTTGGTTTATTTTATTTTTTATTACTTTTGACCAAATTATATTTTTTAAAACTTAGCGCTGGTTTGGAAGGTCAAATAATTAGATTTGAGTTAATTAGCACTAATCCTAATAGGTGTCCATATACCTAAATATTAAAACTTGGGGTCCTAATTTTCAAGTACTATCTTGGGAAGGAGAATATGAAATATGTATTTTGTGTTCTCTCTCATCATGATGGGTTTTTTTATTTTATTTTATTTTCTTATCCCTCCCTCGAGCTTCCCCTCATTTTGCTTCGGTGATTCAAACCCACAATCTTAGGGTTGGAGGTGGAAAGAGCTTACTACTTGAGCAACCCTCTCTTGTCGTCATTGTGATGATTTGTACTGTTGATTCATGAGGTGTTTTGGTCTATATATGTGCTGCTCATGCATGCACACATATAATTCAAAAACCTTAGCTTCCCCTCAGTAAATATTGGCTCTCTCCCCCACTCAATCTTGCACGCATATAATCCAAGAAATTTCCGAAAGTTTGTGAAATCCGACGTAGCGCTTTTGAAGTGATATAAATAAAGATAAGTGAGATTTCGATTTAAAAAAATAAAGAAAAATGACTTTGCTAACTAATTTCCAATAGTTGAGTGATTTTTTAAGTAACAGACTCATAACGTCCAACGGAGCTCATCAAAAGATTACTTATTCAAGGGAAGAATAAGTGAGAAGTAGGAGAAGGACATCTTTAAAGTTAGAGGAATTACTTGTAATATAGTTATAATACTACCAAACAAGCAGTCACACTTTTGTAAACTTTTAAGAAGAAATTCGATCAACTTGATGTTAAAAGATACTTAGAAAACAGAAATCATTTTAGTAGCTAAAATTAATTACTAAATACCTCTTGAATTCTCTATCCATAATCCACTAGGAGGGGTGAGACCAGCTTGAAAAGACATGGTTGTAATAAGCGAAGCCACAATCATTAAAGTACTCTTGTCCCTTTCTATCCAATCTTCGTTTTGTAATGGCTTCGATTTTTTTTTCTGTGATGTATATTTTGAAGATTCACTAATTTCGCTCCGGGAAGTATGATTGACTTTTTTTCAACGTGGCCCTGTAAATCGACTGGATTCTCCACTTTCAATGTCTTCAATATCACCATGGACTTGAATTTGATCATCCATCTCTGTTAATCCGCATCCACTCAGTGCACTCAGATCAAATGCTGGGTGCCTCCTAAGAAACTCTATGGTCTGCACGCAAAAGTGTTGAACTTCAGTAGTGGATAGACAGCTGGTTTATTTACCAGCTTGTGCACCCCGTCTAATTGATCCATCCAGTGCTTACTACAACTTAGGTATATGAGAAAAAATTATGTAATATTTTTATCTCCGCTGAGATTTGAACATTAGGATAACTAAGGTTTGCACCTTATACTTTGTTGGCCACTAGACTAACAGGTGCTTCTTGATAGACATAACCTAAACTCTCCTTTGTTGGCCACTAGACTAACAGGTGCTCCTTGATAGACATAACCTATACTCTCCTAAATCTTGAAATTGCTGAGCTACATGTTTTCTATGAGAAACACGAGACTTTATAATTGTAATATCTCTATGTTTGACTGTCCAAATAGTAACTATGCCATTTTTTATTTTTTTTTAAAAAGAAAAAACAAAAAGAGAGAGAGAGAGAGACAGAGAGAGAGAGAAACTAGTGGAAGAGGGAGGATGTGGCTTAGAGGGGGAGGCAGACATCACTGTGTAATAAAATGTCAGATTGCGTTAACATAATAATGAGTGAAAGATTAGTTTTTTGCGTTAAACATAATAATGAGTGAAAGATTAGTTTTAGGTGTATATAAAGGCTTAAGACATCTACCTCAATAAACATGACGGTGGAATAAAAAAGTGAAAATATTAGAGCTAAAAGTGAGTGCAGTAGAAATTACCAAAAGTAGAAGACAGATAAGCCTTTAATATTCCCTCCGTCTGATATTACTTGTCCTCTTTTTTTTAAAAAAAAAAAAAAAAAAAAAAAAAATCAAACTATATAAATTTTGACCAATATTTTGAGAAATATTTTTCACTACATTGATATGAGAAGAATTACAACTTGTAGTACTTTTCTTGTAGTTTTTGAATATCTAAATTATAATTTTAAAATATTGAATTGATCTAATCCAATCTAACTCCACCGATTGGTCAAGTTGACTCTCAAAAAGCGAAACAAGACAACTAATATGAGACGGACAGAGTAATAAAAAGTATAGGAGAGTTAAGAGGGGCTAAGTTGGTTGTCTTGAATCATCCCAAGGCAAATATAAAGAGGGGTGGTTTTAGGTATTTATAACCAAGCCAATTTAAGAAAGCTTTTTTCCATAACCAAGTTTTCCATCTCAAATCTTCCTTCTCCTTTCAAAGCTTCATCTTCTTTAGTTGAATCTTCGTACCTTATTTATCAATCTTAGGTTAGCATTGAGTCGATTTCGCCAATTTATTTTTTGCTATTCTCTAGAGAGGCTAAATTGAAAAGCGACGTACATCAGAACTAGCATTCAATGTCTACTTCGTTGGTCTTTAGCATGTATATTGATAGCTTTTAAAAAGCAAGATTGGTAGGTTTAATAACTATTTATCTAAATTTTTAGTTTATGTGACACTCTTTTCTTTTTATTCGGTCTTAAAAAATAACACCTTTCTATATTTAGTGGCAGATGAGAAAGGAAGTCATCAATTGATTTCCAAAGGGACAATATCATACCTCAATTTGCTTATCAGCAACAGCCAAATGCAGAATGGTGTGGCCATCACTATCCTTTGCGTTCAAAAATGCATGATCAAATCCAATTTCCATCAGCACCTTGAGAGCCTCTAACCGATTATGCTTGACACACAAATGCAAAATGTTTTCCCCATTGTTAAGTGATCATTCGTAGAGCTTCATCTGGTTTGATTTGTATAAGTTCATTGATGACTTCAATTCGACCTTTGATGGCTGCAAGATGAAGAGGATTTCTACCATCGCGATCACGAGCCAGACACATTTCAGGCTTCACCACCAACAAATCTTTAACAATTTCTATGTGCCCTTTAACCGAAGCTATGTGAAGCGCTGATGAATTTTGGAAATCCAGTTCAGCAGCAAGATGTTGATTTCCGTTAAGAATTAACCTCACAAACTCAATATGCCCGCGCATTGCTGCTATGTGCAAGGGAGTTTCTTTAAAGCTTTTTAAGGTAAGTCTATCAAGAACCAAAGCATCTTCTTGAAGTAATTCTTGTAAAACTCCAACATTACCTTCAATTGCAGCTTTGTAGAGTCTCTTCTCAATATCCATATTCTTTCTTTCTTTTTTCTCCCTCAATAGATTCTTGACATCCAACTTCAAAGAGATTGCGTTAACTTATAGGAGAAACTTTTTTGTGCTTCTTTGTAGAAGTCTTCGTCAAGATGCTGAATTTGAAGTAGCAGAAATGAAAGATTAATTCCGCTTGAGAATATGATTCCCATTATTGCTATCAGAACAAAATAACAAGAACTTTTTGTCGACAAATAAAATTTGCCAGAGAAAGTCACTTAATGGACATTCACATCAGCTTTAGATGCTCTTTATCTGGTCTCCAAAGCTCTTTATCTGGTCTCCAACGTTCGACGATTAATAGATTTTCCTTCCTATTGTTGGCAATGTCTATTTTGCTCTTAGTATTTTCAGTTACCCTCAATGTCATTTTTTTTTTTTTTAAATTATACATGATATTTTTTCACCTGGGTGTTTTACCTATAATTTAAATTATGTTATAACTTATTTTAATTGTACTTTTACCTCATTTAAAGTACAAATAGAGTAGTCCTCTTCTCATTATCACTTGATTACTCGCTCCGTCCCAATTTATGCGTCATCGTTCGAATTTTGTGATTCAAATGAATTTTTTTTTTATTGTGATTTTTTTATGTCTTTTAAATGTTTTGATTCAAATAGTGCTGCATAAATTGGGGCAAAAGGAATAACATACAAACTGCTATTTTTCATCATTTTTATTTTAATTACGTGCACTAATTATGTATTAGGGTTCTTCTGTATCTCTTTTTTTTTTTCAAAAAAAAAAAAAAACAGAGCCCAAGTTCATTAGTAAAAAGGATTGTGACTTCGGTACATACTTATCTTAGGATAGAGTCACAATTAGGAATGTTCATGGTACGGTATAGTACGATATAATTTTTAAAATTTTGATTCGGTAATTTCGATTTTTTTTATTAAAGATGCTTTACCATTACCAGATTGAATTAGTTCTATTGATTTGGTACTTTTAAGTTTATGTTTTGCTTTGTGCGGTACGGTAAGTCCGTTACCAAAATTTGTTCGACTTCGACTTACGTGGATAGCAGAGAATTAAGAATTTGACAACGATGGAAAAGTTTTTCGTTAACCGGAAACAACATGCATGTTTGAATAATTTTTATTGCATATGAGTATACGACTATGTAAGCAAGTGTCTAGTTTATATTTCAGAAAAGGGACAATATACCCCTGTACTATGAGAAAACGGCCACGTATATCCTTCGTTATATTTTGGGTCCAAATATACTCCGATCGTTATACTATTGGTTTAAATATACCCATCCTCGGTTAAGTTTGTCCAAGATGGACATCCAATCCTATGAGGCACCTAACATTTGATGAGGTGGATGCCACGTGGCATGCCACCTCAAAGACCCCTAACTCATTTTACATCTCCACTCTATTTGTTCTTACACCACTAAAATATCCTTCGCCACCACCACCATTACCGCCATTTAGTTGGTTGATCGGGAAAAAAAAAATTCCTTCTAATTCTCCTCCCTCCCCACCCCTCCAACATATGTATGTTTCTTCTTTGTATTCCAAAATAGATCTACACAAAAGAACAATAGAAAGTATTTTGCCTTTTTAAAATTCATGTTATAGATAGATCAAACAAACAAATTACGGGTTTATTAACGACAAATTCTAAAATGGTTCTTCAGCCAGTTTACAGATCCCGATATAACAACACACTAATTATATAAAAATAAACACTAAATGGCACTATTTCAGGTATCGAAAACATGATCGTGAGCACTAGCACAGTTGATTGTCTAGTTGTAGGGCTTAAAAGTATAATTTTACTGCATAAAAACAAGAAATCGCAAAAGTGTGTGAAAGTAAGGATGAATGTCTTTAGACAGCGAAGAGAACGACGCGTAATCTTAGCTCTTACGACGGCAAGTCATTTCCCCCAATCCGTTGGAATTTTTTTTCCCCATCAACCAATTAAATGACGGTAATGGTGGCCATGGTGGTGGATAGAAAGGACATTTTAGTGATGAAAGAACAAATAGAGGGGAAAAATAAAATGAGTTAGGGGTGCTGAGGTGGCATCCACTTCATCAAAATGTTAGCTGCCATGTAGGATTGAATGTCCGCCTTGGACAACTTAACAAGGAGGGTTATATTTAGACGAATAGTATAACGGCAGGGGTATATTTGGACCCAAAGTATGGAGAGCCGTATATTTGGCACCTTTTCGGTTTATATTTAGTACGTAATTAAGGCAAAAAGTTTATAGACGGAATAATTTCAGAATTTTGGACCTTTTATTACTTTATATTAAAAATAATTAAATTATTATTATTTATATCATAATATTTCGGCATGATATTCAATATTTCATTATTTTTAGTGGTGTATGTCTTTGTTATTTTTTGTCCTTTTTTCCTCCCGCTCAATTGATTCCCAAATTGGACTTGAAGATGTGAAATATGAGTGCTATCAATGAGTGTCATCTTTTTTTTTTCTTTTTTTTTTTTTTTTTTTTTGCACTTTTGGAATCGATAAATGCTACGTTTTCTTGAAAAAGAAAATGTAGAGGATTAATAGGCACTAGGCAGTACAAGGCATATTTTCCCCTATCTTTTAGGAATTAAAATAGAAAAAGATGCACAAAATACTCATGTTAGTTAGGGTATTTTTTTTTTTTTATTATTTTTTTTTTTTGCACTTTTGGAATCGATAAATGCTACGTTTTCTTGGAAAAGAAAATGTAGAGGATTAATAGGCACTAGGCAGTGCAAGGCATATTTTCCCCTATCTTTTAGGAATTAAAATAGAAAAAGATACACAAAATACTCATGTTAGTTAGGGTATCTAGCACTTTTTTTATTGACATTGAAAACATATAGTGAAATTTCTTATAAATTTTGATGATCATAAATAGGTATGTGCTGATTGTTTAAGCAGCAAAGATTTTGTATTTTATACACAAATGCAAGTATAAGAATGGTCCAGTTTTTTTACCACTGCATGATATTGTGTTTAGATTTGGTTCTGTTCGAATTTATGTGACATTGTTCGGATTTAAGCATTTAAATCTTGATTGTAAATTTAGGTTTTTTTTTTTTTAAGCAAAAGGATCACACAGCAGCAGCTGGTGATGTTTTTTTATTAACCAAAACAAATATTTACAGGAAGAAAGTCTAAAGCAAAAACTAAAATCTAAAGTTAAACTATATACAATGTGATGCAGAAATTATCAAAGCTCCACTCTAAATGCATAGTAGTCATTAACAGCTGCCTTGGATTGATGTCACTATCAGTCACCCCAAGCTCTCACCAGGTGCTATGTTATCAAATCCAAATGAATAACTCAAGCAATCAGTATGACAAACTATTCAACAGGTGTAACTTTGCAACTTCTGCCTTCAATCATGCACTGCTATAGTGGAAATCACCAGCCTGAATCCTATAAAACAACTACAAAATTATCTAACAGATCCCTTCTAGTAGGATGAACAGATAAACTGTTAACACCACACACTAGATACAATCTTAGCCAACTCTATAGTTTATCAGGTGTTGTCATTCACACTGTGTAGTCCATGTCAATACCTAGTCTGGTTCCCTAGGTTTATTCTCTAAAAATTTGATGTATCATCCCGCACTCTTATCACTGTTAAGGATCTTCCTTGCACCTACTGGCAATTCCATAAACTGCTCAAAGGCGAATAGAGCCTGCAAAATCAAACACTAAGTTAGTTAAATAATCTGCCAGTGCATTGAGGGATGCCTTCCCTCAGAATGTGAGCAAACTGCACTGGCCCTTTATTGCTCCATTGCTTGATCAACCTCACTTCCACACTAATCTGACTGTAATTTTAGACATGTAATTCCTAGTTTTTTCTCCCATATTTTGCACCTACGTAAAAAGAATTATATGTCAAAATAATTAATAATTGAAAATATTTAAAAGACATATAAAAAGAGCCGACAAAAAAAATTATTTGGCTTTCAAATTTAAAACGTATCACATAAATTAAAATGGAGGAAATATATATTTAAGGTAACAAGTGAGAGCTAGCACAAGGGGGCAAATGAATTGTGCACTTTAGTGTAGAAAGGAATGATTTTCACCCCCAACTTTGCCGTAAAAATTAAACTCCTCTCTCCACTTTGAACAATAGTTATTCTCTTCCCTTATCCTAATTAAATTTTTTAAATTCCAATTTTAACCTTACATTATCAACTTGTCTTTTTACCTTTTAGTTCTTTAAAATCATGATATTTTTTATCTCCTTAAACTATGTAACAAATTTTCTATAAGAAAATAAATATTATTTTCGAGGCTAAAAACGAAAAGTAAAAAATGCTAATTGAGTATATAACTTAATATCGTTTTATAATGAAATAAATGGGAAGAATAAGAACTTGTTTTATTAATAATTATCAAAACTCTATCTCTATTTATACAAGTAAAAAAACATGTAATAATAACTCTATAAATATATTCCAATACAGGTAATACAAAATAATTAATAAAAATAGAGGTGTATTCTATAACAAATTCCTAAAAGATTATCTATTTGTTTTATAAATAAATTTAGTTATAAGCCTTTTTGCACTTTTTTTTTTTACAAAATAATTAATAAAAATAGAGGTGTATTCTATAACAAATTCCTAAAAGATTATCTATTTGTTTTATAAATAAATTTAGTTATAAGCCTTTTTGCACTTTTTTTTTTCATTTTAAAACCAGAAGTCTTGAATATTTTTTTTTTCATCAACCCATAGAATTAATGTGATTAACGTCTATTAGATTTACTAATTAAACAAAATACTTTTTCTCTTCCCCTTATTTTTCATTTTTGTATTTTGTACTTAGCAAAATATTTTTCCCCTTCCCTATTTTCTCATTTTTGTATTTCTGACTCAATTCAGATACTCTCCTTTGAGTTTAACATCCCTTTAATGCTTGTATGTATTTGAAGTTCATGAGAAATTTCAAAAAAAAAAAAATGGAAGGAACCAAAGTAAAACTAAGAGGTGAATAATTCTTACGTCTTTATTTTTTCCTTTTTTGTTATTATTAATCGGAAGGTAAATTTAATATTTTTTTCGCTTTATGCAGTGATTTTGATTTTTTTTTCTCTACATCCATGGTCTTAGAGAAAGATTCACGGGTAAAAAAACAAGTACACTATGTTTTTATTTACTTTGTTTTTCCTTTTCAGGTCTATAGACTCTTCTTGACCTATTCAGTGCCTTTGGTTATCTTCTTGTGAATTTTTAAAAACATTTGACATATTTAAAATCCTTCTTCAGTCATCAGTGAGAGTAGTATTATTTTTTAGTGAGTTATATTGTTTTTTTGTTTAGTTAATCAACATGTAGTTTTCATAATTTTTGTTAAACCTTTTTACTTTGTGCTTTTAACTGTTCTGATTTATATTTTTGCTTTTGTATCAAGTTAATACTCTCAGTGAGATGCTTGAGGCTAACAAACACGTGTTATATTTTTTTTGTCCTTTTATTTTATCCTTTTATCCATATTTTTTCTTTCTTTTCAGTAGATTTACAATTTCTATTAGCATGTTCATTCTACATTTTTGCATTTAAATTGTAAAATTTTATTTCTTTGGTAGAAAAATATTTTAAATTAAATGTAGGAATTAATGTCTATACCATTTATACTACTCATCATCAATTTATTTTGTACTTTTTTATTAAATTTTTTTATCTTTGTATTTGTATGAGAATTTCGCGCATTCAAGTGCACTAGTACTCTATTAATTAAAAAAAAAAAAAAATGACACATACGCTCAACCCAACCGTCAGAACCCTTGCATTCATTCTTTTCTTATTAACTTTCAGATGTGAGTCCTAATCAAGGCGGGGGCTATTCTCTTCAAACTACTTGCCGCAATATATTGGAGAATGAATATGGTCATGAAGTCTCTAAAGTTTGAAGGTTAACGCGAGAAAAGTGATAAATTTTCTTTTTATGTTTGGAACTGATCAACTTCATTTACGCGAAGAAAAACATATGGTCATGGAGCAAAGTAAATGAGATGTGCTAATGTTTTATTTATATTCTCATTGAAGGATTATGATACACAACCGGCGGATAGGAACACATGGGATCACAATGCTGGACAAAAAAAAGTGGCATGTGATGTGAAGCCAATGGGTTAAATCAACTTGAGAGAATTTTTTCTAACTGTCGCTATTGCAAATATTTCCTTGCATTTCAACAGGTTTAGACCAAATTATAGTATACTGTAAGATCTAACATAATTTATTCAATCTATATATATATATATATATATATATATATATATATATATATATATATATATATATATATATATGTTTGTCTTAGTCAAATTGGTCATTATGTTGTTCCTTTACATTGTCACCGAGTTTCAGGTATTTGAAAATTCTAAATAACATTCCATTTGAACAGGAAAAAAATGATTCTATTCTAATGGACAACAAATCAATGCGAAACTTGGCAGAATGCCCATTTACCAAATATTTTTAAAAATCACACGTCTACTACAAATAAGCCATAACCCACAACGGTTCTATTTTACAAATAATAGCCTCTCACAAGTATCCATTAAATAAATGATGAACTCTGATAATATCTTCCAACGTGTTAGTGGGGAATTCGAATAAAGTAAACACTTTGTTAGTGGTGTACGTCTATTTGTTATTCTTTGTCCTTTTCCCCTCCTTTTCAATTGATTCCCAAATTGAATATGGGTGCTGTCAATGAGTGTCGTTTTTTTGTTTTTTTTTAAAACATTTTTGGAATCGATAAATGCTACGGTTTCTTGGAAATGAAAATGAAGAGGATCAGTAGGCACTAGGCAGTACAGAAAATTTTTACAATGGGTGAGGCATAGATATGACATGATATGTGAGGGAGTATTTTATTATAATTATATTGTGGGCCCCACCACTTCATGCTCTTCCTGCTCTTCCTTTCTTCTTCCACGTTTTTTGTCATTTCTCTCTCCTCTTTCCTCTTTTTTCTCATTTTCTTTTTTTGCATCAATTTTAAAATTAATTTTATTATACGCAGATCAAATTTTTTTAAGATATCCTTCCGTTTTATTATTTATCTTTTCCATTTTTTCTTTAAAAAAATCAGTTAAACTCCGTACAAGTTTAAAAGAAAATAATTGGCACTCCAAAAAAAAATTAATGCAAAAATTGATAAGCAAAAATGAATGTAGGATGCTTTTAAAAGTAAAATCACCTTAGAAAATTTATTAGAATTCTTTTTTTCTTTTTTCTTTTGGTATATATTATTCAAAGTTGCTACATTTTGTACCCAAAAAATTCAAAGTTCTAAGTGTCATCAAAGTACACCCTGAATTTAGTGGTGTGCAAAAATCGATTTAACCGATAAACTGAACAGATTTTTTTTTATTGGTTTAGCAATCTATTTGGTTAAGGATTTTTTAAGTTCTAAGTTCGCTCGATTTCAAATTTTAAGTTCATAAAACTTAGAACTTAGAAAATCATTAACCAAATAGATTATAAATCAATAATTTTTTTTTCGGTTCAGTTTATAGGTTAAACCTATTTTTGCACACCACTAAATTCAGGGTCTACTTCGGTGACACTTAGAACTTTGAATTTCTCGGGTACAGAATGTAGCTTCATTTTTTGTTATCAGTTTTACATTAATTTTTTTTTTTTTGTGCCAATTATTTTCTTTTAAACTTGTACGAGAGTTTAACGATTTTTTAAGAAAAAAAGGTAAATAATAAAATGGAAGAATATCTTAAAAAAATTTGATCTGCATTTAATAGAATTGATTTTAAAATTGATGAAAAAAATGAGAAAAAAGAGAAAAGAGGAGACAGAAATGACAAAACAAAACGTGGAAAAAGAAGGGAAGAGCATAAAGTGGTGGGGCTCACAATATAATTATAATAAAATACTCCCTCACATACCATGTCATATCTATGCCTCACCCATTGTAAAGTTTTTCGGCAGTACAGGGCATATTTTCCCATATCTTTTAGGAATTAAAATAGAAAGTTAATTTCTCAAATGGTCATTGAACTTATAGAGAAGTTCTACTAAAGCAACTTTTGAATTTTTTGGACAATAAGGTCATTAAACTATGTCCTTGTTTCCAATAAATTAAATTAACTAATTTTTAGACATAAAATCCCTTAATCCATATATAAATTATAAAACCTATTACCTAGGCACAATTTTTAGATACTTCCAAAATTCTTGTTCAAGTTTTAATAATAAATAGAAATATTCAAATAATATTTCAAGCTATAAGAATAAAATATAATCGTTCAAACTTTAAGAATGCTATAAGTTGATTTTTTTTTGTTATATCAACATCTTTTGAACTATTTTGATATTTTTCTATTGTTCAAGTCAAGTTAAATATTTTATTGAATAGAAGTGCTTGGACATAATTGAAACACATGAGACGTTATATAAATTCATGATGCATGTAGATATTATTTTCGGTATATATATACATATATATATATATATATATATATATATATATATATATATAGAGAGAGAGAGAGAGAGAGAGAGAGAGAGAGATTAGAACGAGATTGGTTTATTGGTAAAATATTTGGATAGATTTTCTCAAGAAAAAAATCGTGTTGGATAACAACGTAGCAAAAATGAAAACACTTTTATAATTAGTTGTATATATGCGTTCTAAAAATATAAAATGTTTACATTAATTGTAATCCACTTATTTATAAAACTTAAATAAAATCAAAATATTACAAGTTCACCTCAAGAAAATAAAAATACTATATATTTTCTTTTATTATTGAAAATTTTATATATCAGGGAGAATAGTTTACAATCAGTTAAAAAACCTATAGTTAAGCTATGTATGCTCGGTTCTATTACCATTCAACCGTATCCTCTTATTGTCCATTGAGATATAATTTTGCAATATTAAGAAAGTTTTATTCAAATTAATATTTCACATTTTGAAAGTAAAATAGAAATATTCAAATGGGTTTTATAATTTAAAAATGAGTTAAGGGGTTTTTATGTCAAAAAATGGATCGTTTTACTTTTTTTTTGGAAACATGGACATAATTTAATGACTTTATTGTCCAAAAAAATTCAAAAGTTACTTTAGGGGGACTTTCCTACAAGTCCAATGGCCGTTTGTGGAATTGACTCTTAAAATAGAGAAGATAGACAAAATACCTTTTTTTTTGTTTGTTTTAATCCCTCCCCCAGGAGCTGCTTCCTTTAAGCTGGTGGCTGTTCGAAATATGTTGAATTTGAAAGTGAAGAACGCTTATCATTTAACCCCCCCTTGTCTGACAAAATACTCACGCTAGTTATGGTATCTAGCACTTTTTTTATTGACGTTGAAAACATATGGTGAAATTTCATATAAATTTTAATGATCATAAATAGGTATGTGCTGATTGTTTAAGCAGCAAAGATTTTGTACTTTATACACAAATGCAAGTATAAGAATGGTCTAGTTTTTTACCACTGCATTGTATTGTGTTTAGATTTGGTTCTGTTCGAATTTATGTGGCATCGTTCAGATTTAAACATTTAAATATTGACTATAAATTTAGACATGTAATTCCTAGATTTTTTTCCCCCATATTTTGAAACTACGTAAAAAGAATTATATGTCACAATAATTAATAATTTAAAATATTTAAAAGACATGTATAAAAAGATCCGATAAAAAAAAAATTATGTGACTCTCAAATTTAAAATGTGCCGCATAAATTAAAACGAAGAAAGTATATATTTAAGGTAAAAAGTGATAGCTAGCACAAGGGGGCAAATGAATTGTGCACTCTAGTGTCGAAAGCAATGGTTGAAAATCATTTTTCAGTCCCCAACTTTGCTTTAAACATTAAATTTCCCCTCAATTTTGAACAATAGTCATTCTCCCCCATTTATCCTAATTAGCTTTTTTAAATTTCAATTTTAACCTTACATTATCAACTTTTCTTTTTTTCTTCTTTTATTTCTTTAAAATCATGATATTTTTTATCTCCTTAAGCTGTGTAACAAATTTCCTATAAGGAAATAAATATTATTGTCGAGGCCGAAAACAAAAAGTAAAAATACTAATTGAGTATATAACTTAATATCGTTCTATAATGAAATAAATGAGAAGAATAAGAACTTCTTTTATAAATAATTATCAAAACTCTATCTGTATTTATACAAATAAAAATAATAGGTAATAATAACTTTATAACTATATTCCAATGCAGATAATACAAAATAATTAATAAAAATAGAGGTATATTCTATAACAAATTCTTAAAAGATTATCTATTTGTATTATAAATAACTTTACTTGTAAGCCTTTTTTCACAAAAAAGTAGTATAAATGTCTAAATTTTGTTGATAGCTTGCTGATCTTAGGAACGTGACGTGGTACAATTATTATTTTTCTTTTGTTTTATTCCTCATGTTTCAGTTCTTCTTTTTTTAATTTTTAAAACCAGAAGTCTTGAATTTTTTTTTCCTCTACCCCTAGAATTAATGTGATTAACGTCTATTACTTTAATAATTAAAGCAAAATACTTTTTTCTCTTCAATAAATTTTATTTTTTTATAAATAGATACTATATAGATGAATAATTCTCCCTATCCCCATTTTCTCATTTTTGTATTTCTTAAGGAATTCAGATACTCTCCTTTGAGTTTTTGTGGGGGGTTTTAATGCTTGTATGTATTTTAAAGCTTTACATGGGGAGATATTTCAAAAAAAAAAAAAAAAATTGAAGGAATCAAAAGTAAAACTAAGAGGTGGATAATTCTTACGTTTTGTTTTTTTCCTTTTTAGTACGATTAATCGGAAAAAAAATTTTTATTTTTTTTTGCTTTATGCAGTAATTTTGAACCTTTTTTTTTTCTCTTTTACATCCATGGTCTTGGAGAATGATTCTACGTAAAAAATATCAAGTACACTATGTTTTTATTTACTTTGTTTTTTCCTTTCAGGTCTATGAACTCTTCTTGACCTATTCAATGCCTTTAATTATCTTCTTGTGAATTTTTAAAAACACATTGACATATTTTAACAAATCCTTCAGTCAAACGAGAGTAGTATTATTTTTTAATGAGTTATATTCTCTTTTTTGTTTCTACCTAAGTTTTGTCTTTATATATATTTGGATAACTTTGGACTAGGGGCAAAAATCTATTTTCTACATAATAACATGATTATATTAACTAATTACTAAATCTATAGATATATATTAAATATAAAAGAAATCAAATTTCATGTATACCTTGGTAAACAATCTGTAAGTTGCTTTATGTATCTGCACACAAGGTTTTAATAGTTATATGAGAATTAATAGAATAAGCATATATATAAAAGATTAATGATTAGGCAATCAAACCTTATATCACATAAATTGGCATTTTGTAAGTTTGTACTATTAATTTCAAATGATTGATAAAATAATCAATATAAAACTCATAATCTCTCATATAAATGTTTGCTCAAGTTTTTATACACTTAATAGTTTTTCTTGAGTTTAAGTAGAGGGTAAAGTTGTCCTATTTTAAATAGTTCAAGAGCAAATTGGTCTCATTTGATCTCTATCTTTAAAAATGCACCAACTAAAAGCACGAAGGATAAAGTAAAGATATTTAACGTAGTTGATGGGCATTTTCTAGCCTTAACTTGACTAACGAGAATATTTAATATTGTCAACCATTAATATATAAATGGTGAAAAGATATACACTCTGAAACAACTTAACTTCCAAGTTCCAACTATATCATACGGTGGAATAGATTGAACGAATAACTAAACCATTTTTCGGATTTATTTTAATGCAGGTTAGCCGTGGTGGCGATGTCCTTTATATCATTACCAAAAATTATCCAAAACGCGAAAAATAATGAATCAACAAAGTCCCAACAAAAAATTTGTCTTACATAAGAAGGAATAACATTCTAAACCAAATTACCCTCATTCGAAACATATACAAAAAATAGTAGAGGATATAGGGGCAACTAGTACAATTCTAAACAAAGCAAAAAAAATGTCATTGTTGGCATGTATCTAAAAGATGGCATCATTATCCGGTCAAGCCTATAAGGACCTTTAGCGTAGCTAGTCCTTCATTACCACGCCATGAGAAACTTAGTTTGGTATTATCAAACTTGGTTTGCTCGAGCTTCACCCACTTGATTTCCTTCTCTATAACAATGTTGAATGATGCAATTACCTTTCCTCGGTTTTTTCCGCTTTCATTGAAAACTTTTAAGCTTGTAAATGTAACCAAAAACAACCTCATTGAATAATTCAAGACCTATCACATTTTGGGACTTTTCTCTTTAAAAAAAAATGAAAAAGAACTTTCGTGCCTAGGGCTAACGCCGGGCATGATAAATAGAACATTCTACTCCAATTACCTAGATGATCTCTAAAACATTGATTTAGGCAATTGGTCCCTCGGTCTTCTTATTACTATACTCAACGATTTTCAATTTGAACGAATAAGAGAGATAAAAATGGCCTTTTTCTGAATTGAACTTGCAGAACATGCTTTGTAACTTTTAATTACAGTTTAAAGAAGATTAAATAAGACAAAAAATTGTTTCTGCTTGGTGGTCACGTTAAGTCTCGTGAAGTCGAACTTATAATAAGCCTCTTTTGTTGATCTTTAAAAAAGGGAAAATAACACTTTCAACTTATACAAAAGAATTTGAAGCAAACTCCTGTCTAGAATAAATATGCTAGGGAGCATAAGTACATTTCTTTCATTTAAAATATATGTTTAGGGAGACTTTTTGTGTATACTCATTGAGTTCTAAGGATCACGTAGTTATGTGTTCGATGACAAAGTCACATGAGCATATACATGTGAAAATTTCCTTTTGAGTCCCAATGTTAATGCCTTCTTTGATAAGATGTACTTTGCATTATTTTGAGCAGGTAAAAAATTGTTTTGGTTCGAAGTACAAAAGATCACACATCTTATCTTTAAATCCAGAATCATGCCAGTGTCTAGTTCCGAACATGCACTGTGTTGTTGGAAAATGTACAAACATGCTATTTTATTGAAACCCTCATGAACTATCTAAAAAGGCTGAAACTGCAAATCACCATAAGGCATCCACTGCAACAATTAAAGACGAACATTAAACAATAAAGACTTACAAAAACAAATCAACAAATATATACGAATCAAACAAAAGCCAATAAATTCAAAAACAAAAAATCTCAAATCCCTAGGATAAAAACTAAATACACAATTAAACTTTTAAGAAAAACATTGAGAAAAACGGGAATTTCAAAGGGAGAAATCAATGACTTATGTTACCTCCATGCCTATCGTTTTTGTCTCACTAAAGTCACTAGACTTTACGGTGTTGTATTATTAAAACCACAAAACTTTTTTTTCCTATTAATGTTACTTTACTGTCGTTAATTACTTTCGGAGAAGTACAATGAGAGGAAAGGAAAGGAAATTTCTTGTACCAAAAAATGATAGATCCCAGTGATTACTTTTTAATTTCTTTTTGAAAACAATAAACCAAATCGGTGACCACAATTCCTCCGTAGGCATCCACTGCGATTATTAAATAGTAATAAAACTATTCAATTAGATGATTTCATGGATATTACAAATAATTTCATGAACACTAATTAATCTTTTAAATCAAAACCATTGAATATATGAAATTCAGTCAAAAGTAATGAGAAATGACAGTACACACCTGTGCTCCCTCAATTTCAGAATCTTGCTTCTTCTTATAGATTCAAGCCTTTGATGTGAGAATAAACACACTTCCCGAAGAATTAACTCTTAAAAGCAATTTTTTTTGGTTATAACACAAATAAACATTGCGGTCTGTGTAAATAAGAAGTTTAGACAACACATCGAAATTTATCTTTTACGGAATATCAACCTAGTGCTATGTAAAAATCTAGATCCCTCTTTCCGCATTCAATATATTAAAGGGGCAAAACTTACCTTTTTAAAAGCAGAAAAAAAACGGGAAATCTTATATCTTTTATATATAAAGTTTATTCTATACATCATAATACTTCATCAATTATATATCTTTGATATCTTGATTCATTCACCTTGAGACTAGTATTCGGCACAGGAACATGAAAAATTCCCCTTGTTGAACAGTTGAAGCTACAAAGGAATGCAATATATCACATCATTCTTCACTTTCTAAAAAACATAACTTATAAAGACAAAAAAGATTGAATTTGTTGGGACAAATATCAAATGTAAAAATGAATTAATAGTTAATACTAAAGCCTTGCTACCCAAAAGAAGAAATCGACAACATATCGTATAAATAATCTTGTTCCGCTTGATTCGGGAACTCTTCAACTTTCGTGAGAAATATATTTGACACGGCCATCGCGTATCGGATAAAAGAACTTATAGTATATTTAACAAAAGGAATAATTTCAATGCTTAAAAACTTATAGTGTCATCTAATACATGCAAGTCATCATGAAGAGGTTACTTTTACGCAACATTACATGAATTATCATTTTATCTTTCCTTTTTTTTTTTTTGTACAATCAGCTACATTATAACCGAAACATAGCCATTTGCAGTAATGAGGGTGACTATAGGCTAAAGACAAGGAATAATTATCTTGTATCATGTGCATCAATCTGGCCAAAATTTTCTTTACATCGTTGCGGGGCTGCCGAGGAACTTCCTCTCCATGTTATTGTTAACGTTAAACATCTCTGATCTCCACATGAGGGTCCAACTCCCTTAAACTTTGATTTTCTTTGACAATGGTGGTGTTCGGCGCAATTTACACGCACATCAACTATTCTCTGAATACCACTACCTCTGTCACCACCAGTGCCGTGTAACTATGCCCGCTGCAGGTTGATGGGAATCTCGATTTTCTTCTACGAGGCTTAAGCACACGAGGTCTCTAGAAGAGCCAAATAATGTAGTATTTCCGCCTCGTACATTCAAATTAAGATTCGACCTCGAACTTTCTAAGATTTTTGTTGCTTAGGACTTGTTCCTGGACATTGCGGTGTTGATTCTCGCGGTATTTTTCATCTTTCCTCAATAACTTTCTCTGAACGCGGTTCGCCTTAATTCCAACGTCTAGCAATGGTAAATGAGCAAATATCGGTTAGATATTAAAAAATGACAACAAATCCCACCGAGAGCCCGAATCGGTTTTGAGGTAATTAATCGACTACTCGCCATCCCAAATTAGAGATCAACTGTTCATGATCCTACTATATCTTTGCATTCACTCTCTTGGATCCGTTCCAATATAACTTCAATCGTCCTAAAATACTTAATTACTCATAAATAAAGCTAAAGCACCAAAATCTCCTTCCATAGGCATCTCGGTTTTTTGGTTTTCATGATAGTCCACCAAATAAGCAATAACTCAATAAAACACCCAAAAAATCTAGATAAGAAAACAAATTACCGCCACTTCATAATAGTGAACTAATAAAGCAAAACAACAAACCACGATCAAGAAAGTTCTAAGCATAACCTTTTGCACATAGCGTAGTACCGCTAAGCATAACCTTTTGCACATTAACAAAATGTACCCATGGTTGTTACTATGACATTAAAGTATTTCAAGGTCGCTCCTCACACCTAGATCCAGCAGATCAACGACAGCATGATGTCTTAAAAAGGACATTGTAAAGATTCTCCGTATCATAAGCCGAAACAATTAGAAGATACTTCCCAGTTCCCACTCACTGAGTTCTTTCAAAGAGTAACAACTCTTTATTTAGGAGGACAAAAATTATTTTACCCCGACCTCGCTAGTCAATATAAGCAAATTTCTTTAACCACAACTACCGTCCTCTATCATTTAATGCATATGCACAAGAGAAACCACCAAATAGAACCCTTGTAACAATTTCTCGGAGAAGTCTTAACATACACTTCTTAAAGGACAGAAATCACCTACATCAATATTAGGAATACTCCTATTATGGCCAATACCATCCCATAGTTTCGACACCTACAAAGCTCTTCTTACCGGTATGGCCAACATCATTGCAAGCTTTTGTTTGTACACCATCGACCACTTCATACATTTCGAAACTGAGGTGTTCATCTTAGGAAGTATCTTTTTTTTTGCATCACTTCAACAATTGGGACTTCTTTGTCCCAATGATTAATATTAAAGGCAGGTGCTATTGAAAAGAAAGAATATTTTTTTCATCATTTAAAACGAATGTATTTCAATTTCTTCCGACACTAACCTACTCGATGGTTATTTATCCCCCAAAATAGATTGTATTGCTAAACACTAATTTCACCCTCGAATAAGACCGTAAAGGACCCATTTTCATACTCAAATACCATTTGATTTTTGTAGAACCAAAAACATGCATCTAGGCATATATTTCGAAACTCGTATCTACAAATAAAGAAGGAAAACTTGCATTGCCGCACATATATCAACCCGGTAACCAAGAACAAGCTTGATACTGATTTTTGCATGGGCATATCGATTTGCGTAATTAATTAGTGCCAAAAATTGAAAAGGCATCAACGACAAAAGTAATAAAAATAATATAGAACTACAATACACCAACATCTATTTTCGAGACATCCATGTACGGATAAGATAATTATCCTTCTATAACTCACCTTTTGTGGCTAACTTGATGTCGTTATATAAATCCACTTGAATGGTTCTTCACATCAACCTCTTTCACGGGCCTTAGTTTGTAAGTCTACCGAGCTTTTACTAAAAAGCAAACCAAGCTTTGTCCTCTTTAGTTCTTTCCGTCTTTGTTGTGTCCATGAAACCAATAAAATTAAGAACACGACATAAAAATTATTTGTAGATGTACCATGTACCTCATGATGTTTCTCAAAAAGAGAGACACACAAACCCGTGAACGAGAAAAGTGACATTGTTGCGACCCATTCTCGTAGTTTTAGATTTTAGGTTCTCCCGAAGTAAGGCACGAATACATCGGTAAATTTTCTCTTTATGCTCAGCGATGATGCGCCCCGAGTAGAATTTGAGTTTGGGAGCACTATCAAGAAGCTCCATAATTCTAAAACAAAGATTGATTATCAAAGCGATTATCACCGATTATTTTATTAAATGACGAGAACACTACACAAAATTATTATCACATTCATTTTGTGGTAATGGCCCATGAATTCGGCGATAACGTGAGTAGAAAATCTAAAGACTCCTTACGGAGGAGTTTATATATCTAGTATCGGATAAAAATCGACATTACCATTTCAATTCTTCATATCTTACTTGCAATGCACTTAACGTTTAAAAAAAAAAAAGTGAATATTTTGGAAAATAGCGAAATGTAATTTAAAAACTCAAAACGCCTAAAAGTCTAGAAGGCTCTTCTTTTGTGAATCATTAGGGAAGTATGACATAGAAACTTTTATACTTATGACCACTGGCTACATTCACCGCACCTCTCAGCTTTTATGATGCTTGATACATTGACTATCAAATCGGTGCCTTATAAATGTTTCTCACCGAAGCACTTTGCCATTTCACTAATGGAATCTCTTTTCTCTATAATTTCTCTTAGTCCTTTCTTCATAATTTCCTGACAAAGATAACTTAGTATTCACTTCCCCGAACTTTGATGCAACTAATAATACACAAACCTTTCTATTCTACTTGGACCTCCTGACGAGCTCAATTTTGAACATAAATGTTATGCTGAAGGGTGAATCATGAATGTGTGATAAATATATGTCATTGAACGTAATTTTTGAAGAAAGCTCCGATTATGAAAACACACTCATTTACAATAAACCTCCCTCTTTTAGTGAGAATGGTAAAGAACAAATCACGAGAACAACCTTATTCACACAAACAAAGCAAAACCACTCCTGAGGCAACATAACTTGTATAAGGTTAATTACGTATTATCTTTATGTAATTAACCTCCTTTGTAGATTACCACCGTGGTAAACAAATAGGCTCTCATCATGGCATTATGGTCTAATAAACACGCGACATAACAACAAACATTTACCAAACATTTTTTTTTTTTTGCGAAGGTAACATGTCAAACATTTACCAAACATTTTCATTAGGGTACCTTAATGAGACATCCTAACACCAAAATTTCTTACCATGATAGCTCCTTGGAAATTTCATCAAGGTATCTCAAGAATAACATTACTTGAACGTGATAAATGATAAAAAAGAAAGTAAATCCAAAGAGATCACGAAGACTCGCAACCAGCAGAGCTCGGGACTTTTAACTTTCCTTTTGCATTCACATTCTTCTCGTCTCCCTCTCTCTTTTGGGATAGTAGGCTAGCTTCCTTAGACAATGTTTCTTCGGTAATAGTGACTCTTTCCAAATAGAGCACATGGCTAGACTCAACATCTATAAATTGAGCTCCCCTCGAACGCTAAAATGGAATGAAAGACAAAATCGAAATAACTATATTGAATCACACGAATAATACAACCATAAACAATCTCGCGTGTTTCATGATATTTCTATATTAAAGTCTAAATTTTTAATCTTAAGCTAGCATTTAATTTATTTCTAAAGTAGGCACATCTGTACAATATGCATAGAAAATATAAAGTACAACAATTTAACATCATAATTAAACACATAACATCATAATAAAAGAGTATAGAAATTAACTCTTATAGTTGAAGCGTTGTCCCTTTTTCCCCACAATGCACGAGCAATTTCCACTTTCAAAGACCTATGAAATAAAAAAAAATTGAGAGCATTATATTTGGTAATGGCTCATGTATTAAATTTTCACCAAAACAACGTTCATAAGGACTAATTGCAATATGGAGGTTCAATTGGTGTTTCTAACTGTAAAATAACAAATGCATGGGTGAAAAATCTGAAGAAACACTAAGAAGTTATCCATTTCCCTACTTGTCTGTAGCTATCCATGTTGATGGTGAAGATATCTAGTGAAGTTCCGAATGAGTTCCACGCTCATAGTTCTATCTCTTTGAAACTCAAAAAGAAACTAAGAGACATGCATAGTTGATTATAATCATATCCATAAGGGGAAAAGGACTTATCTAGTTAAATCCCAAAAAAATTGATAATCGACTACATTTGTATCTAATCCTGGGCTCGTATGGAATCATCAATAGTCACGTACGAGATTCAAATCTTGCATTGTAAATATATAGAAACCTCCAATTTCAAAACCTAAGTTCAAATCCCAAAATCCCGCATAAAATTATAAATTAAAACAAATTACCCCATGAAACACCTCGATTACGCATAGAAGTAACATCAAGCGAATCAAGAACAAAGAGAAACATAAGAGAATACAACTACTCAGAGGTCCCGGAGGAGGTAGGCAAACAAAACCCGAATCTTTCTTGGTTTGATTTGTAAGCTTTACGTGTCTAGCTTGTTGAATGTTAAGGAAAATAGCCGAGCTCTTCATGTGAAAATGTATGTTCCAAAAAGCATTCCAAATGCTATAAATGGCATGAAAACAAAATTGAAACAAATATAATAAATAAATCACACACATATCACTACCATAAAATCCGAAAAAGAAAACCCGTCATTGGTTGTTCATAGACTACACCGACTAAATTTTGAATCCATAAAATCAGTATGAGATATTTCCTATATAGAAAAGTCAATTAAAGTAGTATTAGTCCGGAAAAAAAGCAACATTCTCGCAAAGAGATTAAGGACGAAATTGAGAAATAAAAGGAATGAAATGAATTCGGAGGAACACGAAGAGAGAGTTAGGTAGAATAACATTAGCTATGAAATTGAAAAAATCTGATTAGAACAAAGATTGAGACAAAAAATCGACCTAAAATTGCACATCAAGTTGAGAAGATGATGTCGAAGAGCAACGTTAAAGTTTGGAGAAAAGAGAATGCCGAAGTCCAACCCCATTTTCTCCATAGTTGGAACAAAAGATGAAAGAAGTGGAAAGATTCTTCTGGAATTTTTCTGTTGAGAAAAGCTAAATATCTCTTTGTCCTTGAGCTAAATGACGGATTTGCCCTTGGTCGTAAATGACGGATTTGCCCTTGGTCGTCCAAGGGCTCACACTTATTATATAGTAGAATAGTAGAATAATAGTTGTGTGTTGTTAGTTATCATTAGAAGGTTGGCCCTCATCAAAAGTGATCTACTAAAGACTAAAATATATGGGCCTAATTAAATACCTCATAAAGTATGAGTTACTATGTGTAGAAATCCAGTTGTAGTTTCTAGTTTAATGATGGGCTAAACTAGATATTAACATAACTTGTGCAATTATAAATAAGAGGTTATGGTCCCCAAACCAGACCTAGGTTTTTCTTCTTTTCTAATTTTCTGTCTTCAGTAAAGAATAAACGGCTTACATCTAGGTTTGGAAGGCCAAAGACCGCTAGTTGACCAAATCCGGTTTTGTCATGGATTCAGGTACGCTTCCGCATCTAGTTTTACATTCTTGATGTTTTGACATGATAGTTCTTGGGAAAAGATGAAGAATTTCATCTTAAAGTTATTTAGTTCTAACAATTGGTATCAAGAGCCTTTATCACGTTAAATCATTGAGAAAAAGTTATTAAGTTTCTGAAAAATTCTTCCGGCACTATTACATGGCTATTTCAGTTACAGAGTTATGTGGTGTGGTATGACTTTAACAAAAGTACTACTTGATTCATTCGTTGTTTTCTTTTTTTTTTTTTTTTTTTTTTTTTTTTGGGCGGGGGGTGGGGGGTGGGGGGTATTAAATCATGTTCAGCCATTAAAATGCTTTTGTAGTGCTTAAGGTTTATCTAATTTTGATTTTCAGCAAATTACCAAGAATTGTTTTTTTTGCAGCATGTAAATACTGGTTAAAGGAGAATCTTTTTTCTCAAATATTTTGATTTTCTGTGTGGACTATATTAATAATCAACAAAAAAAAAAAAAAAAAAAAATTGGCAGCCACCACTTTCTGGTTAAGGACAAACGTGAAACTACAACTACGTAAATTTTTTTTTTTTTTTTTTTTTTTGGTTTTAAGTGTCTCTTTTGTGACATATGCTTGCTGCCATGAACTATTAATGTGATAATTTTTTAGATAATTTCCTTTGGTAGTAGTTCAGTAATTAAATATACTTGTATTCAACATCTGGCTTGGAAATTTATATGTTCCTCGTATTGTGAATTTAAATCTGAATATTGGAATAGTTATAAATATATTTTGAGATGAAAAAGTTAAAGCTAGATGTCGCCAAAGTGACCTCTCTTGTGAAGATTTATTTGTCTTAAAATATAAAAAGTTTTGTGTGTAACCTATGTGACCATTGATCGGCCCAAAGGAAGATTAATGTTTAACAGAATTACATGTGCATTTTGTGGTAATAAACGTGTAATAATTATTTGGTTTTACGTGTGAATAATTAAATCGGCCCAAAGGAAGATTTACCATTCGGCATGTTCTTTTATTATCAGTATTTGATTACTACGACAAGATATCACTTACAAGTTAACATTTTGTCCAAAGATGAAATGTTAATGGAGTGCTAGGTATCTTGAGATGGGGTTTACCTTTATTCAAATTTATTTTCAGTTTTGATATAAAACTTATGTGGGTTTATTTTGTAATTGTTCTTTGATTCAGCTGAAATTACACCAGCAAGTATTACTACCAACATCAATTCCATTCCCATGCTAAATAGCACCAACTTCAAATCATGGCAAGAGAACCTTAGCATAGTTCTCGGAGTCATGGATCTTGACCTTGCGTTAAGGACTAACTCTCCACCACCTCTTCTGACAAAATCAAGACACCTCGGATTTCGACGTTAAAGTCGCATCATGAGTTAGTCGATGTAAGTTCAAAAAGAAATTATGTTGAGGATAAAAGGGATTGAGTTTATTAATAAAAATGGTTACAAGAGTCTATAAATAATATTAGTAAGTGGCGGAAGATTTGGAGGGTGAATGAATCAAAGAAGCATGAGTTTCGTCAAAAGTCGGCAAGTTGGGAATACGATAACTTGTACTTTTGGGTGAGATTAGGAGTGCTCCACCTGCTAAGCAAGTAATTATATGAAGTATTTTAATCATATAATGGTCTTTTGTCAAGTTTGAAAGTCAAACGAGTTGTAATACGAAAGTCGACAAAGGGCGTCGCAAGTTAAGTTTGTAAATTTTACTGAAATTTGGATCAGATGTCTTGGAGCTTTTCTCTCAATCTACTTGGAGTTACGGGGTGATCCACCTACCAAATCGAAGGTCTACGAGTCTAGTTTCCAGAGCATTTTTTCGTTCGTCGATACGACATCAGAGTAGAGAGATATTCGCATTTCCGTCCAGGGACATAAACTGCCGCGGGAAGAGTGGACATAGTCGGTGGTCAAAGTTGTCCTTGTGTATATATTCACCCCTTCCACGACTTGTCTCTTATTTTTCCTCTTCCTAAGACCTCAAAACCCTAGAATTCATCCTTAAATAGTTCCCCATCAAACACAAGATAATCAAAGGGCAAATTATACAAGTCTAACACAAGGAGCAAGGTAGTGATCTTCGAATCGGTAAATTCTTGCTAATTCGATCTTTGGAAGCAAAACTTCATCAAGAAGCAATTTATAGTTTGGAGTGATTTGCATAGTTTGAGGTATGTTTTGATCCCTTTCTCCTCTTCTTAAGCTTTATAAGTTTTTAAACCTGAGAAAATAGAGGGAAAATCCCATATGAATAAGTTATGGTTAAAACTTGAAGCTTCCATGGACATGGCTAACTTGTTGAGCTATTTGTGTTGGGTTTGTTGTATTGTTTGGAGTCGTGATGGTATGGATTGAATCATGGTAGTAAGGAGGAGTATAAAAGTAGGTTTTTGGTAGTGTTTTACAATAAGCTACACTATAAAAGATCTTACAAACTCGTGCTACTTAATTGCTCCATAAAATGCCTAAATGAAGATTTTTATTGGCTATATGCTCAAAAGTTGATCTCAAATTGTTAGTATCTTGTAGGAAGTCGGTATAAAGTGTTCAAGGCTTATGGAAATGTGTATAACTCCAATCGACGAGGTATGTGTATGACTAGAATTCAAATGAGCTTTCATTGAAACGTTATTTCCGTTAACTTGTGTCGACCACGTTCAATAATGATCGAGCTAATCTCTATTTCATATATGACTTGTGTCAAAGTACTTTCTATGGTTCCACATCTCTTTTGGTTAACGATTAACGACCTTCCGTTAACTTGTATCAACCACATTCCGAAATAGTTAAGATCATCTCTTCTCATGAATAGCTTATAGTGGAATACTTTCCCGCAGTTCGTATCTATTGTTTGTCAATTGAAGAATGATGTTCATTATGGTACTCTTCACGTCAAAGTTGAGGCAGTTGTATTTCCAATCATTTGAGTTGATCTTTACCTCACGTGTAATCCGTATCAAGTATATTTCATATTCTTTACATTTATGGTCTTCTTGATTGAAAGCTAAAGAACGTAGCGACAATAATGAAAATCGGAGGGTAACGACGACAAGTCACTCCGACTCTTTCTATGATGTCTCTTCTGAGGTCAGTCTTGCATTGCACTTATATATACACACACACACACATATATATATGTACTTTATATATATATATATATATATATATATATATATATATATATATATATATATATATATATATACACACACACACACATATATATATGTTTCTATATATATATATATATATATATATATATATATATATATATATATATATATATATATATATATATATATGTATTTATTTTCATTACCGAGCCGTGCTATAGTCGGCCGTGGCACTTATATGTGCACCTAGACATGTTCTTTCTTTACCGAGCCGTGTTGTAGGCGGCCGGTAGGCACGTTGTATTTATTTCTTTGTTTGTTGCCACTAGGCATCCGTGCATTGTTGGGCAGAGATGATGTTATGATGATGAGCTCACCCTTACGCGAGGGATTTATTATTGTTATATGATATGATATATGCCTGCGTGAGGAATGATTTTACGGGCATGCATTTATATTTATATCATGATTATGGTCGCCCTCGGTGGCCTCGGTTGAGAGTTTCGGTGTTGTCTCTATATCTTTTCCCAAGTTATCCGTATCTCTTATGCTTATGTTATGTTTATGCTTCTTGCCTTACATACTCGGACATCTTTCGTACCGACGTATTTTGTCTTTCGTGATCATGCCCACGGTGCATAGACGGATTGTTGTACCTTTCAGATAGGATACCAAAGTTCGAAACAGGATGTTCGCACCCATTCTCCGAGTTGCTTTGGTCGAGTCATTAAATGCAAGTGTGTGTGTATATATATATATATATATATATATATATATATATATATATATATATATATATATATATATATAGAGAGAGAGAGAGAGAGAGAGAGAGAGAGAGAGAGAGCTAGAGAGAGAGAGAATACATCGGGGCCACCGTCCCGACCCGCCTGATGCATATTAGTGCTCTTAGAGGCTTACGGACTATCGCCTAGTGTACGGGTATTGTGTTTGGCCTTGCCGCCTTCCGACTAGTTGTCTTTCTTGGTTGTGGCCTTGTTGGCCCTAGTTATGCATATATGTGTTGTTGGGCCTTTTCCGCTGCGAAAGTTGTTATGATATACTTCTTACTATTGTTATTCAAATGCCTTGTCGGCCTATGATTCACGTTACGCAGTTTAGATATCACGCTTGGTTCGCTCGACCCTTCGGTGCCGAGAGCGCGGGGTGCCGCCACTCCCCCAAGGTTGGTGTGACAAGTACATCCGATGAAAAGAGGGAGAGATGGAAAGGTGGGAGAGATCAAATCGCATATGTATGATGATCATGAAGAAGGCCATTCCAGAATCATTTAGGGGCAGTATGTCTGACAAGGTTAAGACAACTAAGGAATTTATCGCTGAAATTGAAAAAGTATTTGTCAAGAGTGAAAAGGCTAAAATTGGTACACTTTTGACAAGTCTGATTTCAATGAGATACCAAGAAAAAGGCAACATCAGGGAGTTCATAATGTAGATGTCTCATCTTGCTTCAAAGTTGAAAGCACTTAAGCTAGAACTCTCTGAGGACTTTCTAGTGCATCTAGTTTTAATATCCCTTCCATCACAGCTTAGTCATTTTAAGGCGAGTTATAATCGTCGTAAAGAGACTCGGTCTCCGAATGAGCTCATCTCACATCAGTGTTCGGAAGAGGATAGATCAAGCAAAAAAGACAGAAAGTGCTCACTTAGTCGTTGTTCCAAAGGACAAAAGAAAAGACAAGAAGAGAAAGAATAACGAAGTCGGATATGGCACCACGAAGAAACAACATGCGAACCATCTACGTGACCGGTTGTTTCTTTTACGGAGCCGCAAAGCTGCGTGCTCTAACTATCACGCCTGGCGTGCAAAGAAAGGTATGCTTCTTAATTTTGTTTGTTCTGAGGTTAATTTGACTTCGGTACCAAGACACATATGGTGGCTGTTGCTCCCAAACGCACACGCAAGTATACGTGGTCGTACAAGTAATATAGACTGTTAAGTCCAGATATCGATCCCACAAAGACTTAGATTCTACCGTTAAGCTAATTCAAATGAAAACTATTCAAGAAAATGAAAATCAAGATGTTTATTGTACTAAACTAAACCGAAAAGTAAACAATTTGTGATGGGTGTTTTGTAGTGGAGAATATCTTGACAAAGATTGTAAGAATTATCGACGAGAGAAAGATCTAGGTCATGGCTTTCGACAATCCAGCTTGATCTTCGTACAATTCCACCTATTTTATTTCCGGGTTACTAGTTGACGGTTAATTATACTTTGTGATATTCTCTCGAACTACTCACAAGCTTTGTAGATGTTACTATAACGCCTATATCTCTATGGTCATCGAGGTAAAGTTAACGCATTTATTTCTCCGTATTCAACTAAGTGGCTAAAGGGTATATTTCTATCCCCGTAGCAAAACGATTAAATCGAACA
>NW_026726622.1:0-44776 GCF_029784015.1 Lycium ferocissimum | reverse complement strand
ACCCCTTTTTTTAAACCCCTTTAAAAATTTTTCCGCACGACCCCCCCCCCCGGTTTTTGGGGGGCGCGCCCCCCCTTTGGAACGCCCCGGGGGGTAGGTTATCGGTTCTGCTTTTTTGGGAGTCCCCCCCCCTTGACCCGGGACCCGTTTTTTGGGTATAAAAACCCCTTTTTTGTCAACATTTTGTTCTATGCTTATTTGGGACGGGGGGGCCCCTTTCCCGGGTTTTCTACCTTGTTTTGAGGCCCTGACAAAAGAGGTTGGGGGGGTCCCCCCGTAGGGCCCGTGATGTATTATGTTTTTGGGCGGTTATCCACCACGCGTGTGGCTCGCCTCTATACGTGTGTATATAAATATGTTGGCCTGTGTGGCCTTTAGCTGGTATTTTCGAATGCAAAGTTAATTTTGGTTAGTAAGAAAAATAAAACTCTCGCCCAAATTTTTCTAAATGTTTGATTCTTACTTTTGGGCTTTTGGTACGTACGGTGTCGGTGCCCCCGCACCAGTCACGACCTACGGGGCTGAGTCGTGGCCTCCCCCCCCGGGAAATAAACCAAAAAAGTTCTACAAATTGAGAGATAGGAACAAATGAGCAGGTTAAGAGTAACCTAAGGAAAACTAGAATATGGATGGATGGAGACCTTAGAGGACGCGTAAGACGAGGTGGATTAGTCCGGAAAAGAACGGGAAGTGTGTCACGACCCTAGAACTAGGATAGGCTTGAACAGCGTTTGGACGTATTTGTGGGCTAGTTATTAGTAATTGAATACATGTATATGTGAAGGTGTAGGATATCCCAAGTATGATGGTATCGGCGGACATGTAAATCCCGGAACCGAAGTTACGATACGAAAGGCATTAATCGAGCAAGGGTACCGAGGAGTTCGATGAAGAGAGAAAATAAGGTAAAGGATAAGGAACGGGCATAAGGGAAAGAGTAGCTATAAAAGGAACCCTCCCGCAGTATTATGACGCCCATAAAGTTAGTTGAACATTCGAGGACGAATGTTCTAAGGGGGGAGGATGTTATAGCCCGTATTTCGTACGTTCGGACGTTGTGGGATAATGGTAAGAAATTAAGGACAAGACCATGTTCTAAAATAAATTTAGTGTCGGAGTCGTTGGGAATGTTATTTATGGATATTGGTATTGTGGAAATATTGAGAAAGGCTAAGGGCAAGAAGAGAAATTCGCAAAATGGGCCGCGAAAATAATGTGGAAGGTTAGGGACAAAATGGTAATAATAAGGAAAGTCGAGGGGTAAAATAGTAATTTCACCAAGTACTAGAAAAAGTCTTGAAAGGGGCAAAGTGTAAATGGAGAGGGACCAAAGTGTATTAAGGAAGACACTTGGTCTTCTTTGACCAAGTAAGAGAATTCAAGAAAAAGGAAAGAAAAATCAAGAAAAAAAGAAAGTCTAGAAAGAGGGAAGGAAGATATATGACCATAAGTGGGGGACTAGGGTGCAAATTATGAAAAGATGACTTATTCATCTTTTATATAAGAGTTGGAGAGGGAGAAAGAAAGAAAAGAAAACAAAGAGGAAAAAAGACTAGGCCATTCGGCCACCATGGAAAAGAAGAAAAAAATTTGGAAGCCATGGATATTAATTGCCAAAAATTATTCTCTTCAAGTATTCTAAGCAATTGGGAGGTCCCCTTTAACATGAGATGATTGTTGGAGCAAGAAGAAGACATATTCTTGCAAGTTACAAATTCTAGTCAAGTGGGGAATTGAAGAGGTAAGAGTTTATGTTCTTATACATGCTTTGGATGATTATGTATGTTGTAGTATGCAAAGTGAATGAAATTTATGAGGTTGTTGGTGTGGGAGCTTGGCCGTGTGGTTGTGTGTTGTGTTGCATGAAAGAATGAATTAATTTTTATGTAGTGTTATAATTATTGTTGTTATGTATTTTATGACGAAATGAATGAAACGCATGAAATTGTGATGTTGTGGTTGTGTGGCCGTGAGATGGCATTGTGGCCGTATGCATGCATGGTTAATGGAACAATGATTCAATGATTCTATTTAGTGTTTTGGTTGTTGTTGTAATGTAAAGACAAGGATGGAAATTCATGAAAAAAATATGCATGTGTGTGTATGGCCGAATAGAATAGTGTATGTGTAGAAAAATGGATTGAATTTATTTAATGATTTGGAAGATTGAAAAGAGGGTTGTTGTGATTAAATTTTAAAGAAGGAAGTATGTCGTTGTTGTTTCATTGAAGTTAGAAGGTCTCGGGAAAAGTAGTATGTTGATTGAGTTGTTGGAATATCATGTAAAATAAATATAAATGGCTTGTTGTATTGTTGGCAAGATTGTTGAATTATTGTTAGTTTGGCCGGTTGAATTCCCGGATTGCTATTGTTGATTAAAATGAGCCGAGTTGGATTTTTGGGCATGGTATATTTACGGAGGAAGTGTTTCCGAAATTTCGGTAGCCAAGTTCATTTAAGAATCCAACTCTAAAGGCTTCTAATCAAGGCTTGGTAAAACGGGACCAAATTGTAGATTTCGAGGCGGATTTGCAAATGCGAATTTGGAGAGGTCAAGGAGTGGCAAGAGGTATGTAAGACCTTACTTTCTTTCTTTGGCATGTCCTAGACGTATAGGCTTGATTTCGCGCCCGGGACTTCCCTAATTCTAGAAATCCGAGATTGAAAAATAGTTACTATTCGTTCATGGGCATTGAACCAAAAGTGCTTGAATAGTGAAAGAAAGGTCGAAACACCCTAGGACTTGCAAGAATACGACCCGATCACCCTAAGACTTCCATAAGCAACATTATGAAATGTATTATACGTAAATTGTGTACGCCGCCTCATTCGACCGAGGCGGGCCCACTATTCCCAAATCCCTTCTTATTGTTACATTAAGCTTATTTCCATGCTATAGCTAATAAAAGTTTTTGGTTATCGTTCCTACTATCAAATTAGTAGTTGTTTTAACTAAACCTTCGACCCCAACGCATGATTTTCTTCTCTAAAAGTTTACCAGTGTTTTTCCAAAATACTCAATTTTTTTCTTTAAAAAAAAAACCAAGCTTTATAACATCGAAAGTCCTACTAACTAAAACGACTACCATAGTTCTATGATGATAATAATGATACGGGAATAAGAAAGGTATATGACGATAATAGCCAAGGCTATGGTTTTCAATGGCTATGACGATGTCAAAAAAAATGAGAATGGTACTATGATGACTATGACGAGAATGATCTTATGTCTAAAGGTTCCAAAGTACATGAAATGCTACACTATGATTCTATTCCATGTTTATTCATAATGTTGACCTCCAATGATTGTCTCGCCCTACTACTAGTTCCTTGAAAGTGAGATAAAGCGCCCATGGTTATTTCATAATAAAATCGGAGGTTACCGCCTTACGTCACCCGATAGCGTTATAGCTTTTCCTTGGGCTCCCATGCATCGTTTATGTGATAATGTATATAATACCGATATTGATGAATGTATGTGTATATATTGTATATGTGGGGAATGGGGAGGGCAACCGTGTCCCCACGATTCGGTGGCTATCATCCCGACGCGGGATGCCCGGACGCGGGATATGGGAGAACCGCGCGCGTACGTTTGTGTGATATATATATATATATATATATATATATATATATATATATATATATATATACTATGATATATTTGGGACAACGTTGGGGAGGGGGGGGGAGAGCCGATGAATTCGGCGTCCGTACCGTAAGCAAAAATACCGTTTTTTACGAAAAGTATCCGTTTTCTATGTACAAAAACAAGAAACACCGTGTTCAGAAAAAGAAAAAGAAAAGGCTAGGCATGCATGGCTTCCGCCCTGAGTGGCACTCACATGTACAGGTTACTCCTTTATCCTATGCTACTGTCTATGTTCCATATGTACAGACACAGCTTCCCATGATATATCTCGTATGTACAGAATACTCTCTTTACATGATATACTCTACAACTCTTACTATGTTGTTGCTGTTCATGTCTTACATACTCAGTACATTGCTGGTACTGACCCCTCTTTCTTCGGGGCGCGTTCGTGCCACGCGGTGCACGCTCGGACGGATAGAAGCCGGGATGAAGATCTTCCGGCGAAGTTGGCAAGCTCCATTTGGCACTGGAGTGTGGCAGTCATAGCACACGTGCCGGGGGTTGATTACGGTTAGAGACTTTGCGGACGAGTCGTGGGTAGCGTAAGTCGATCCGTCAATGGCTTTATAGGCCAATGCGTTAGTTTGTATTATGATATGCGTTGTGTACAGTGCACATTTTATTTGTTTTAAAAGCAACAAGAGAGCCTTACTATGCGTACCTGACTTAGAAAAATTTTTTATGCATGAAGTGAGCGTCAGAGGGTTCGCTCGGCCCTAGGTAAGGGTCGGGTGCCCATCACACCCTGATCAGTATTAGGGTGTGACAAGAGATGACATTCCTCGAAGGACGGACCCGACGGGAAATGATGTTCAGCCACCTCCTAGCCTCAGCAGTAAATTTCTCGCTCACTATCCCAACCCTGGACTGGCCCCAAGTGATAGACGTTCTATCCTCCTCAGCCACTAACTTAGACACCAGCCAATCACCATTTCCAGCAGTATTCTTAGCCTCCAAAAACTCCACCGAATGATTCTCCACTTTGTACACTCCGTTTATCGCCCTAGCCCTATAACACCCTGTGAATTCGGGTTAGGTGTCAAAGTGTAAAACTAGTAATAAGATGATACTTTAGCTATATTAATCCATTCGGGATAAATTTGGATGATAAGTAGCAATTTTGAAGTCAACCCAAAAAGTGAAGTTCGTAAGAGTTCACAAACTAGTCTAACTTTCAGTAGGTCTGACCTCTAAGCCAGTTTTGTGAAAATAGGTTGGGAATTTGTGAAAATATCCTCAATGAAAGTTGTAGATCTTTGAAATACCTTTCGAATGGTAGGTCGCCTAGCTCCAACAAAGGTCTGTTCTAGGAGTTATGCCCATTTTACTAAAAATCATCTGTGCAGTGTAAAAATTAGGCGTGAGCGGCGCCCCAGGCCAAATTTTCAGGAAACTCTAAATTTTGACACTGTTGAAATAGATAAAATATGCACGCCGCCCTGGCCGATGCCCCAGGCGACGCACCAGGCCATTTTATGCCTGAAGTTATTTTTCCCGAATTTTGTAAAAGCCTAACTTCGTTATATTTATTCCCACTTCGTTTTGGCCGACTTTTTGAGAGGAAACAACCCTATGATTTCCTCAAAACATATAAGGTAAGTTCTTGATCAATTCCCATCATTACTTCATCAATCTAACATCAAATTAATACTATTTCATTTTCCAAAAACCTTAGATTCTTGAAACCCAAGAAAGAGAAGAAGAAAGGGACGTTTGGAGAAGTTATGATTCCTTCAATGTGGTATGATCCTTGACTTTTTTGATGTTATTGAAAGGGTTTAAACTAGTGTAGGTTATCCTATGGGATTAGAATCCATGACGGATTCATGAAGTGCTAGAGAACATGTTCTAGTCATGAAAACCCTAACTTTCGCTGGTAAGAAGGGTTTATGGGTAGAAATAGGTTAGAGTTCTAATCTCTCCTATCTAAAACTATTGTAGAATAATTGTTGGATTGTGAGAGGTACGTTTGAGCGGGAATTAATGTCACGACCCAACCCCGTAGGCCGTGACTAGTGCCCGAGCTGGGCACCCATAATCCAAATCGGCATACAAATAACCTTTGCATATACAAATATCAAACGTCATATCAAAACTGTCGTATATAGCAAATGTGTCGTACAGAAGCCGGCGAGGCTATCACAATGTACACGACATCTCAAACATATACAAACGCAAGCCGACGAGGCTGCCACGGCGAATGGGAGCGCCCATAACACAAATCACACAAACACATCTGAACAGAACTATATATAACCCACATATATGTCTACAGACCTCTAAACAGAACAACGGAAACATATGACGGGACGGGGCCCCGCCGTACCCCCCGAATACAATATGCATATACAACGGAAGAATATATGCCAAAATATGGAGCTTGGGACAAAGCACTCCAAGACAGTGATTGAATCCTAAGCCGGCGGATCACCGAAGTAATCGTGCATACTGGCGGCACGAAATCGCCCCGAAGAAAGGGGGAGTCGAGACGAATATGTACTAAGCATGTAAAGCATGGGATACAATAAACAGATCGTATCGAAATAAGGGGGATAGAAAAGTAGTACAAGAACTAAAAATCATAAGACTTGCCTTTGAAACATAAATCATGTACATATGTGTATAATGTGTACGTAGTATGTAAAGTGCCATCATAAACATATGCATGTATGTATAGCGTGTACATATAACATGCCCGACCCCTCTAGCGAGGGACGCGGTAAATAAAATCATCATATGCATGTACATATAACGTGCCCCGCCCTCTAGGCGAGGGACGCGGTGAACGAAGTCATCATATGCCATCCCGGCCTCTCCCCCATACCATCATATCATCATATACATATAACATGCCCCGCCCTAGTGAGGGACGCGGTGAACAATGCGGTGGAATTGCACGAATACATGCCCCGGCCCGGACGCGGTGGAAGGAAGTAGCAACAGCTCGCACAAGCAGAGTAGTGAGAAACCATATGCACATAAATCATCATCACAGACTCAATGGATAAGTGAATAGTCGATGCTGGAGAGTCAAAGCGGAAATCATGTTAAGTTCTTCCAAAAACCACAGTCGTTACGACTATACAAATGAAAATCTTGGGGACCACGGATATGCATCGAACCAATCCGGGCCCGCCCATGAAAGTTAACGTCATAATACATTATAGAACTTCCTATGAACGTTTCAAAGCAATCCGGTTCTGTTTATGAAAGTTACGGACATTTTTAGACATAGAATCCATTAAGAACAAAATTCTTTTCGCAACATTTGAAATCCAATCATACAAAGGACTTAAGGACCCCGGTTCGACCATATTAAGAATGCGATTATCAAGAAGTGAATAAGAATCATATACAAGCTCGGACTTTAAGAATAGAGTTACCTCGAGGCTCGTGTCATAGCCTAATTACAACTAGGACATGCCCCGAAGGAAGAAAGAATAGGCTTTACGTACCTCGTCCGCTCTCAAAGCTAATCCAAACTCAAACCTCGGGCTCCCCAAAATCTACACAACGTCAATGGATATCAAACATTAGCTATAGGCATTTAGACATTCAATTCCAAACTAGCACTTAATTCTCTGAAATTTGGGCGATTTACCGTAAGTTCAACAACCCCGAGAATTCAACTCGGCCAATTCAACAACAACAACACCAACAACCATTCTAGCAACATCAACAATCGATTCAAAACGCATTCTAACATTAGTAGCTCTTTCTACATACTTCAACATTTCATTATATTCAATTCAACTACTCACATTTAAATCAACATTAACGCTCATACGTTCAATTACTAATCAGAACCCATTTAAACAATGTTCGAGAATACTTTAAACAATCCGCACAATATTTCAAACAATCCAAACAATATACTACTTTACCCGAAACCTTCCCAATTCAACAAGAACAACAACGACCGCTTTCTTTCTTCCGAACTCATGAACTACACCAACAATCTACGCATTAGCAACATTATTCTTATAAATACAAGAAACTACATTAGAGTCACATTAGCTTCAAAAACAGCCCAACAACGATTTCAACTTCAACTTGAATCATTAAGCTTCAATTATCATCATAGAATCCATGACGACAACAACCAAAATACCACATAAAATTAGTTCATTCCCTAACATTCAAAACGGCCCATTTTCGTACCAACACCTCCACACACAAATTCCATGATTTTCATCCATTTCCACACACACCACAACAACACAAACATGCTAAATACAATTAATTCACCATTCTACACAACATCATATATGCACGGCTAGACATCAACATGCACGCTCAACTTCAACATGCAATATTTCATGAGTTTTATTCATTTCTACATACTACAACATACACAAACCATCCTTAACATATAAAGAGAAGATTAAACCTTACATTCTTCACTCAATTCCTTCGCTCGGCTAGGGCTTGTTCTTGCAAGAATGAGAGTTTTGCTTGTTCCAACAACTACTCCACGTTGTAGAGGACCTTCCAATTGGTTGAATTGCTAGAAGAAAATAATTTTTGTTGATCAATTTTGGACCTCACTTTTTTCCTCTCATGGCCGAATATGGCTTGTTTTTTTCTCTCAAGTTTCTTGAAATTTCTAAGTGTGAAGATGATGAAAATGATCCCTTAGTCATCTTTTATTAACATACCTTAGGCTTCCATGTGGCCATGGCCCACACCACGTGGACCGGCCACATGCCCCTCCTTTTTTTTTTTTTCCATTTTTCACGAACTAATTACTTTCCGAAAATAATTTTTGACCCCAAATTTCCTTAATATTCCATACCACAAAAGCATAAGCAACTCATGTCTTAAAACAAAATCGTAGTTAAAGTCCGACTTCGTATCCTGGAATAGTTTTGTCCCTAACTTGTCATGGTTAACCTGGATTGTCCCAATGTACGAAATACGGGATATAACAATTAAGGTATGTCTCTTTTTGGAAACCTTGTTTTGAATGTATATCTCCTTTTAAAAGTTCTCTATTGAATAAAAAGGTAAACTTTTCAGGCTTTTGAACGCTATTTCATGATTTGATTGTGGCTGATGTGCGTGAGGGGACAAACCCACATTAAACCTTGATTGTATTATCCTCTATATACGTATAAGAAATCATAATCGTGTTCTTCTATAAGAGACGATCAATAATGATGGTTAATTGTTGGTACTGATGTTTTATAATGAACTATCACAATGGAATCTTGTTTAAAGAAGTGGAAACATTTTAAAGATTATCTATGAAATGTTGTATCTTTGTAATGGCATAATGAACCTTAATGCTAATTATTGATATGACTAGATTGAGGTGAATTGTGATTCGGCTTCTATGCTATAAACTATGTTGTTGTGCTTGGCCTAGCTACTTGTGAGGAACGGTAGTCACTATGGATCCTAGTGTGGTAATTGGCTATCCATTCGGGAGGAAGAGTGGCCGCTGCGGGTTCGCTACGAAGGTAAGGTTTATGCCTAGCTATTCGGGAGAAAGGATAGCCATCGAGAATCTGAGATTCTGATGTGGTGCTTCTAAGCTATTTAGGGAACCTCAAAGGTCATCCCTTCATTGTGACTGATTCTTGGGCTAGTATTGGCATGTATGATATCTTTACCTCTCTGTGAAGTGTATTTGATGATAATCTGGTGAATTGAAAGGACATAACTGAAAGTTGTAAACATTATAAAAAGGGATTCGCATTCGTTTGACTATGCATGTTGAACCAAGATTGAACAACTATTTTTACATTGATTTCACATGGTTTTCAAAACTGTTTTCTTTAAGTATTATTGTACCTTATTTTTGTATTACTTATTTTCCTCGAGACACTCATTGAGTACGAAGTACTCAGGCATATCATTATTGTTTTTGATGGTATATTAGGTAACGAAGAAGAGGAGGTTCGTGACTCTTAGAACGTTTAGGAGAACTTGCTGCTGCTGAAGATACTTGGTGAGCCCACGTGCTTGTTCGTGGGACACCCTATTTATTCATTCCTTTTATTTATATTAGTTTTTGGGGGTGCGTCCCGATTATTAGACGGTCACTCTTTATTCTTAGAAGCTCAGTAGTTTACATTCATACTGTGGGTAGTTGAAGAATTGTTGCGTAACTCTTTGGAAACTTGGTATGTTTTATTTAAGTTATATAACATCAAAGACTTTCGCTGATTTTAAATTTTGATATCTTAATCAGGACGCACTTATCTATAAACTGCTGGTAATTGAGTAGTGAACCTTGCGGGTTCTAATGTTTGATATTGAATGTTTAGGTTCTTCCGATGTTGTTCATGATGTCGGATGCAGGCAACGTCTAGGGTGGGTTTTGGGGCGTGACAAGCTTAGTATCAGAGCCTAGGTTTAAATGTGTCCTAGGAGTTGTCTGTGTCTAGTAGAGTCTTTCCTGTGCAGCTTGATCACCTTTATGATCGAAAGACTACCAGGGCATTTATAGGTATTTCTCATTCTTCTTTATTCTAGATTGTTCTATAGAGCTTGAACTTCCATTAGGATCATTCTGACGTGTCTGATAATTCGCACCTTGCAGAAATGACCCTAACTCGATCTGGAACTGGTAACCAAAGGCGCGCCATAGAAATTGCTAATCGAAATCTTCCTGGTCCAAATTCTGGTAATAGTAACAATGTTGGAAATAATAACGCTGGAAATCAAGCACCACCTCCAGCATCGGCTGCTCTCGCCCCATTCTGCTGCGGGTGTGCCTGAGATTGGATCAATGCAAACGGCGATTCAGATGCTGACTACCTTGGTCGCAGCCCAGCATCATCGGGGAGGTGTGGAACCTCATGGCGGAGGAAGGCTTAAGCAGTTCTTAGACTTAAATCCACCAGAGTTCTTTGGGTCACGAGAGCTGGATGACCCCCAGCATTTTCTAGATGAGACGTTTAAAGCATTGAGAGCAATGAATGCCCATGGTTCGAAAGCTGTAAGAATCGCCTCGTATCAGCTGAAAGATATTGCTCATGCGTGGTTTGAGATGTGGGAATCTGAAAGAGGTAATAATTCTTTATCTCCTACTTGGGAAGAATTCGAAGAGGTGTTTATGGAGAGATTTCTATCTGATGAGGAGAGGTTCACTATCAGTACTATGTTTGAAAAACTTGAGCAAGGTACCAAATTGGTTCGCGAGTATAGTTTGGAGTTTACTCATTTGTCAAAGTATGCTCTATATATGATCCCTACTGAGAAGCACAAGTTGACTCATTTTGTGTGTGAGTTAGTGCCGCGCATTAAGTCTGCCTGTGCTGCTACTGCTATGTCTCCTACTTGTACATTTTCATCTTTGGTCGGGTTCGCTGAGCAATAAGAGAATTGGAAGGGCGAAGAGATGCTTGAAAGGGAACAAAGTAAGAAGGCCCGATCTACGGGTGGTTTCACTAGTTCATATGATGGAGGGCAATAGAAAGAAAATTTTTCACCTCAATAGTTTGTTTCTCAGTCTAATGTGGGCGTTCCATCTAGTAGACAAGGTCAAAGGAACAGCAGCCAGAGCAGATTTTCACAAAGTAGTAGCCGTTCAGCTTGTGGGAGGACCGTATTTACCACCATTGTGGGATTAGAGGCCATATTAAGAGGGAGTGTAGAAAGTAGTTGCGTGACATGGCTAATATGTCCAATCAGAGAAATGATTCGCCTGTTTCTACTTCTGCTAAGAATTCGCCTATGGGGAATGCAGCTAATAATCATAATGCTCATAATAATGGTAAACGAAAGGAATTTCCTAACACTTCTAGTGGAGGAATAGCCCAACTTTATGGTTTGGCCCGTAAGGAGGAGGCGGAAGGCCCTGATGCCGTGGTCATAGGCATTCTAACTATATGTTTGTTATATCCCGCATTTTGTACGTCGGAATATTTCAAGACAATTGCGGGAAGTTAAGGGCAAGACCATCTTCGAAAAATTATTTTAGTACATAAGTTGGTTATGAATATTATTTATGAATATTAGTGGATGGAAATATTGAGAAAGGCTAAGGGCAAGAAGAGAAATTCGCAAAATGGGCCGTGAAAATAATGTGGAAGGTCGGGGACAAAATGGTAATATTAAAGAAAGTCGAGGGGTAAAATAGTAATTTCACCAAGTACTAGAAAAAGTCTTGAAAGGGACCAAAGTGTATCAAGGAAGACACTTGGTCTTCTTTGACCAAGTGAAGAAGTTCAAGAAAAGAAAAGAAAAGTCAAGAAAAAAGAAGAAAAATCTAGAAAGGGAGAAGGAGAATATAAGGCCATAATTGAGGGGCTAAAACATAAATATGGAAAAATGGTTGGAGGCATGTATATATATAATTGGAGTCATCTTTTAATTGAAGAAAAGAAGAAAGAAAGAAAGAAAGAAAATGAAGGAGAGACTAGGGGTGGTTCGGCCAAGGCAAGGTAAAAACCACCCTTTGAAATTTTGATCCAAAAATCATTTTCTCCATGTATTTCCACTAATTTGGAGGCCCTCTTCAACATGGTATAATTGTTGGAAGGAAAGAAGCATTCTTTCTTGCAACCTCAAGCCTTGGCCAAGTTGGAGGACTAAGTGAAAAAGGGTAAGAAACAACCTTCCTTTATGTGTTATGGATACTTGGTGCATGTTGTTGTAAGGTGAAATGGATGAAAAACATGAAACTATGCATATGGTAGTTGTGGCCGTGTGTGTTATGTTGTATGGAAGAAAATGGATTGATGTTATGTAGTGTGTTGCTTGTTGTTAATATGTGTAGAAAATGAATGAAACTCAGGAAGGTGAGTGTGATGGTGGCATGGCCGAATAGGGGCTGCCATAGTATAGATGGAATAAATTGAGTTCACTTGACATTTTGCTTCTTGTTGTTGTGAATTTTATGGTAGGAATGAAGAATCCATGAGAATGCATATAGTTATTGTGGTCGAATGATAGGTGGTTTGGCAAGTCATGGTGAATTGATTCTATGTGACATTCTAGTTGTTGTTATGGTAGATTCCATGATGCAAAACGTGGATTTAATGGTTAGCAATGAAGTTGTAATTGTTGGTGGATTATGGAAGAAGTTAATGCAACACTAGCATGGTTTATGTAATTGTATGAATAATGTTAATAATGCATGGTTGTTGATATGGTTTATGAATCTAGAATAAGAGGAATGTGTGGTCAATACTTTTGTCGAAGTTGAGGGTTTCGGATGGCATTAGGTCATTTTGAATGTTGTAAGATTGTTAGAAAAGTTGTTGTAATTATTGTTGATAATGTGGCCGAGTTCCATTCTCGGGTTGTTGTTGTTGAATTGGGCCGAGTTAGAATCTCGGGATGGTACATTTACGGGGGAGATCTTTGTCGAAATTTCGGCGACAAAGTGTTACCTTAAAGAATCAACTTCCAAAGGCACTAATCAAGTTTTGGTAAATGTGACCAAATCATAGATTTTGGCGGATTTGCAACTTGGATTTGGAGTAGCAGAAGGAGCAGAAAGAGGTATGTAAGACCTTACTTTCTTTCTTGGGCATGTCCTAGATGTATAAGCTTGATTTCGCGCCTCGGAGACTTCCATAACTCTAGAAATCCGAGATTGAAAACTAGTTACTATTCATTCAGTAGAATTGAATTAGAACTTGCATGAAATGTTGGAAAAACTTCTCAAACATCCAGAACTTACACAAATAGGATTCGATTATCCTAAGACCCTCTCAAGTGACGCTATGAACTGTAATATACGTAAATTTGATATGCCGCCTCATTTGACTCGAGGTGGGCCCACTATTCCCGAACTCTCTCTTATTGACCCATAGACTTATTTTCATTCTATAGTTAAGGAAAGTTTTTGGTTATTACTCTGACTACTAAATAATAATTGTTTTTACAAATTCCTCGATTCCAAAACATGATTTTCCTTCCTAAAAGTTTACAAATGTTTTCCAAAATACTCGTTTTTCTCCAAAAACTAAGTTTTACAATATTGCAAGCCTTAATGACTAAGACGACGACTATGACTCTATGATGAAAAAAATGATGATTCTATGAATAAAGGTTCCAAGTCTATGATTCCAGTTTGATGAGAACGTTAAACTATTTCTTGAATCCTCGGCTCTACTCATGAATAGTGTTTTCCTTTAAAGATTCTAAGTACACGAACGATGCCCTATGATCCTACGTTGTACTTTCTCATGATATTGCTTTCCATTAATTGTCTCGCCTTACTACTAGTTCCTTCAAGGTGAGATAAAGCGCCCATGATCATTTCATAATAAAATCGGAGGTTACCGACCTTACGTCACTCCGATAGCGTTACAGCTTTTCCTTGGGCTCCCATGCATCTTTGTTTAATTGTTTATATGATATATATATATAATACACGATAATCGATGAATGTACTTGTATACACCGTATATGTGGGGAATGGGGAGGGCGGTAACCGTGTCCCCGATTCGGTAGCTTATCATCCCGGACGCGGGATGCCCGGACGCGGATTTATGGGAGAGCCGTACGCGGCGTACGTTTACGTGATATATATATATATATATATAATATGATATATTTGGGACACTGTTGGGGAGGGGGGTGGGAGAGCCGATGAATTCGGCGTCTGTACTGCAAGCAAAATGTACCGTTTTCTGGAAAGTATCTGTTTTCTATGTACAGGTTACTCCTTTACCCTATGATACTGTCTACGTTTTCATACAGTTATTGCTCCAAGCGAGGTTCTTTATTCTACGCGTGATGTTCCATGTGTACGGTACACGACTTCCCATGATATATCTCGTATATATAGAATACTCTCTTTACATGATATACTTCTCCGATTCTTCTTGTGTTGTTCTGTTCATGTCTTACATACTCAGTACATTGCTCGTACTGACCCCTCTTCCTCGGGGGCTGCGTTCATGCCACGCAGGTACACCCAGACGGATCGAAGTCAATATAGAAGATGTTCCAGCGAAGTTGGCAAGCTCCATTTGGCCGGAGTGTAGCCGAGTCGGTACACGTGCCGAGTCCGATTACGGTTAGAGACTTTGCGGACGAGTCGTGGGTTTCGAGTCGGTTGTACTACGATACAAGTTCTGTATAGTTACACATTTTATTTGATTCTAAAGCAACAAAAGAATATTTCAACAGCCTTGTTATGTATACTTGACGTAGAGATTTCAAAAAAAAAAATTCAGTACGTGATAAGAGTCAGAGGGTTCGCTCGGCCCTAGGTAAGGGTCGGGTGCCCATCACACCCTGATCAAGATCGGGGTGTGACAATGTTCTTTTGAAGCGTATTCGCTGATCGATTCGAGTTCCACTTTTTCTTATATAACTCAGTATCTTGCCCTTGATTTTGGTGTGGAACTCAAGCGATTGTTAGAACCCTATACTATGAATACCCCTACTAGTATTCTCGTTATTGCTTCTAGAATCTATAGAGATTGTGTAGCCGTAGTTAATGGCCGTGAGACTACCGCTGAATTGTTGGAAATAGGAATGGTGAACTTTGAAATGATTATAAGGATAGACTGGCTTTCTAAGTGTTATGCAATTCTAGGCTGCCGATTAAAAATAGTTAGGCTTGTATTTCTAGATGAACCCGTTATGGATGGAAGAGTAATATCATTAAATCTCGAGGTAGACTACAGGTGTAAATCCTTTATACCATGCTTAGGCTTGTCTAGTGTAGTTGTGGGAGTCTCGGTGAGGGCCATATGGTTATTGTTATAGTATTATATGATTTTTTTTGAGATAGCTTGCAAGACAAAGGAAAACTAGCGAGAATTTTGATGACTTGTGGTTTAGTGAAAATCTTAGGCCATGACTTTCATTCGGGGACGAATTATCCTAAGGGGGGAATAATGTAACACCCCGTGAATTCGGGTTAGGTGTGAAAGTGTAAAACTAGTAATAAGATAAAATTTAAGCAATATTAATCCATTTGGGATGAATTTGGATGATAAGAAATCATTTTGAAGTCAACCCAAAAAGTGAAGTTCTGTCACGACCCAACCAGAGGGCCGCGACGGGCACCAGGAGCTAACCCACCCGGGCACCTCTTAACATACTTTCACATCACATCTAGGTGAGCCACATAGCTACATCATGCTTTCATTCATCATTCATATTAATCCCATTGGGTGACAATTCACTTATATCATCAAAACAACTATGCCCATATAAATGTACAAAAGCCGACGAGGCTATCAAAATAATATCCCAAAAATATAGGCTGACAAAAGGCCAAACGTATCTAACCATATACACATGTCTACGAGCCTTTAAGAAGAGTATGTCATATCATATAGGCGAGACAGGACCCCGCCGTGCCCATAAGTATGTACACAAAAGAATCTATACCAAAAGGCTGTGCGGCTCGAATGAAATGCGGCCCAGCTATGTAATCCCGAATAATAAAGCTATGGATCAAGCTTTTCCAGCCACTGCGAGCATGACGCAGCGTCCACAAACAAAAGGATGTCAGTACGAAGACTGTACTGAGTATGTAAAGCTTGATCAATATCAATATGGAAGCATAATAAACAGCATATGCAATAACATAGGATGGGAGATAATAGTATCATCGTCATAGCACTTACTTGCTTTCCATAGGGACATTCCATTTCTATTACGTATCCGTGTACATACATCCATATCCGTACTCATTTACCTTTCGTATCCATTTTTGTATTCGTATTCACATATCCATTCATACTCATATTCATATTATTTACATATCATATACATTGCATGTACGTATACTTAGCATATTCGTACTCATATGGATGTCATAAACATAGCATTTATGTAGCATACCCGACCACGATGGTTCGGTGTTTCACATACCTGGCCCTACCAAGGCTCAGTATCATACATACCTGGCCCTACCAAGGCTCAGTGTTATACATACCTGGCCCTACCAAGGCTTAGTGTTACCCGTACCCAACTGCAGTGGTGTGCGCGCATTATCTATATACATATATACATACATATTATACATTCTACCCGGCCATATAAGCTCGGGGTTTCATAGTAGCCACACATGGGCGCATATACCTATAAGCTCATAAGCATCTTTAGCCTTTTTATTATCGTCATTCATTACATCTATCCTTAAAAGATTACTCGTCGTATAAGGAACTTGGTACAATCGTATCATATCGAGGATCATAAGCTTAGTAGCTTTGTCACGACCCGTCTAGGGGCCGTGACGAGTACCCGATACTTGTACCGAGCACCCCTTATCTCGCATCCTATTCTCATTATCAAGTGGGCCATAGGAGGCGTGCCATTTTTTTTTCGTTACGGAACCTTTACATTAGCGTCATCATAAACATGGAATAATAAACTTTGCTATCACGCTATACAATAACCCAAGATACAAACATCGATTGTACAAATGCGTCTCACGAGCCTCTAAACATAGTACACATATACGGAAGAAGGGGCCGAGCGCGTCGTGCCCGCATATATATACACAAAAAATAGTACCAAGGGAATGAGGCTCCGAAACAACCGGAGCGCGCAGCCAATGCCGCCGTGGCAGAGGCTTCTAGGAACCAAAACCGTACGTCTCCGACTCGCGCGGCATGAAACGCGGCGTCCACAAGAAGGGACGTCGGTACGAATAGTGTGCCGAGTATGTAAGGCATGAATAATAACATAGTAAATGAACATAGAGTATAAGTCATAACGAATAGATGTACGCAGCTTATCCCCCGGTGCATAACTGTACATGTGTATGCCCCGTGGCGGATACCACGCAAGCTTAGCCCATTTTCCGGGGATACGATTGCCCCGTATCCCCGTATACGTAAATGCGGTACATTTCGGTAAACAAGTACATTTCGGTAAACGGTACATTCACATTCCGAACAAGATCTTTTTCTTACCTTCTGACCCGAGTACATCGGCTCTCCCACCCCCTCCCCAGGTGTCCCAACACAACATGTCATATATATATCATATATCGCATACACGGACGCCGCGTACGGCTCCCATATCCCGCGTCCCAGGCATCCCGCGCGTCAGGATGATAAGCCAATTGAATCGGTGGACACGATTTACCCTTCCACTTCCCCATAAACATATACATTACATATTCACATTTATATACATATGTCATAGTAAAACATAGTCATGGATATACTCATGGTAGGTACATGCTTTTGACATACTCGTTATAGACATTTACCCATGTTTGACATCGTCGTTGTCATTGTAAAATCATATTCGTCGTTTTAGTCATAAAAACTATCAAAACGCAAAACTTGGATTTTGGAGAAAAATGAATATTTTTGAAAACATTTATAAACTTTCTAAGAAGAAAAGTCACGCTTTAAAATCATAGTTTTCAACTTTTGAAAATAAGGACGTTGTAGTCACTTTATCATATCTGGCATCTCTATTGCCATCATAGGAATATCCTTGTAAGCATGGTTACAGTACTTGTCTTTTGAGGACGGAATACGAATCAAAAGTTTCCATTGGATTCTACTTTATGATAAGTCAACAGGACAACAAGGAAAATCCGGAACAAGGGGCCCACCTCGGGTCAAATGAGGTGGCGTACACAACTTACATATAATACGTGTCATGACGTTACTTATGAAGGTCTTAGGGTAATCGGGTCTCATTTTTTGCAAGTTCTAGGATGTTTGACATTTCCTCAACAATTCATGCACTTTTGGGTTCAATCTTCACTTTGAATGAATAGTAACTATTTTCATTTGCGGATTTCTGGAGTTAGGAAGGTCCCCGAGGCGCGAAATCAAGCCTATACGTCTAAGACATGCCAAGAAAGGAAGGGGAAACCTTACATACCTCTTTCCACTCCTTTTGCTACTTCAAATTTACGTTGCAATCTCGTCAAAATCTGCGAATTGGTCATGTTTACCAAAACTCTCATTAGTATACTTAGAGTTAGAATCTTGAGGAACCACTTGGCTACCGAAATTTAAAAGCGACCCCTCCGTAAATATACCATCCTCAACATTCAATTTAGTCAAATTCTCATCAAACACAATCCGGGAATTCAAACCCGGCCAAACTATTAACATAATTCAATAACTACATTAGCGGTTCACATATTTCATTCAAGACGCATAATCTCAATTTACCACTTTCTTCAAAGCCTTCCAACTTCGATGAACACAATAACAACATTATAATTCATATGTCGACAACACCACACTACCAACATTATTTTCCATGCATACTAAGACATAATACTCCCTTTACATGAACTTTCACAACAAGTCTCCAATAGCTACCATTTCAAAAATTCACTAAGTTCTTGTTAGTCATATAGAATCCACATAACAACAACCAACATACTAAGTAAAATTAACTCATTTTCCTCCACACTACACTACCACTACACGGCCACACCATGCACACACATGCACGGTCACATACTCACACACACCATACACGGCCAACATCAAGCATGCACACTACAACCTCTCCAAATTCATCCAACTTCCATTATTAACATAGTATTCACAACAATAACAACCAAGCACTAGATAAAATAAGTAAAACATAACTTCCACACACATACACACCTATACTACACCTCACGGCCACAACAAGATTTTCCCCTTCCATGAGTTTCATCCACTTTTAGCATGCTACAACACACAAAACCATCCATAACATGAAAAGAAAGTGAATTCTTACCTTCTTCACTTAATTCTTCAACTTGCTTAAAATTCAACTTGCATGAACTTGTGCTTTTCTTGCTCTAATGAACCCTCCACCTTGTTAAGCACCCTTGACTTGGTAGAAAATGATTTTTGGAGGAATTTTTGCAAATTTTCCTTGGAAATTTTTCTATGGCCGAAAGGCCTCTTGGATTTTCTCCTTCTTTTCTTTCTTTTGTTTTCTTGAAGTCTCTGAACAATTTTGTGATAGAGATGACTTAGTCATCTATTTAATTCCCATGAGTTAATTAATCATGAGCCTAACCCATGTACATGGCCGGTTGGGCCTTCAAATTTCCCAAAAAAAAACTTTCAAGCCCACTTAATTTTTGGGCTAGTTCTTGTAGTTCATGAAACATTTTTCCAACTTCCAAATTTGCCCTTCGTCTTTCTCCATATTTCCACAGTCATATTGCGAATTTCCTTTTATGCCTTGACCTTCCTCAGTTAATTCCGCTTCTAAATTTTTCATAAGCAACTCATATGCCAAACAAAATAAAATATGGCCTCGCTTATTGTCTTCCCGCGATTGTTTCGGATTATCCGATTGCACTAAAATGCGGGATATAACATCCTCCCCCTTTAGAACATTCGTCCTCGAATGTTGGTAACCTCGTAGCGTATGATAATATTCGGGGAGTCTCCTTCGTCAATATCCCATATGTCGCCTAACATATCCATTTTAAATCTAGCACGCTCTCCCTTTTTGCTAATCCGGCTCACACGGCTTTTATAGGGCTTCCGAGTCACTCCACTTTTCTAATTTACTTTAAACTACTACTTGCACATTCGTCCCCGTTTCCATAATTATGAAATTTTCAACATATTTCCCGGGTCACCCATCGTGAAATTACCTCTCCCTAGCACGCTTAACCTTGAAACTCTAATACAATCCAGCGTCTTGGCGTTAGTATTTTCGTCTCCACTCCCTCACACTGCTTATATCACATAATATGGAACGAGTTGGGGTCTTAGCAGTTTTCAAAATACCCGCGTAACACATCTTTTCTTTTATTCTGGTTCTACCCTCCGCGGAGTCTCTAGTATTCACTGCATTACGTACGTATGGTCACTTTTCGTCCTAATTTCCGAATGTTCAACAATACAAGGGCGGCGTGGGATAAATAGAATCCCGAATCAATTAACACGCATATCATAGAAAGTCTTTGGAAAAGTACACGGCCGCGTGCCGCGTGCGGAAGGCTCGGGGTCTGTCGTCTTGTCGATGCATATAAAGCGGTGCATAGGACAGGGCCCGAACTAGGTGCCCCTCCTCTACCTCGGCCGCGGCCCGCGTAGGGTGGGGAAGTCTGTCCACGCGAGGGCGCACGGTCGACGATGAACCAATTGCTGATCCGGTGGGCGGGTTTGGCCTCTTCCATCCTTTAATGGGCGGTCACGCACTAAATGGTCGGTTCGACCTGGGGCAAAGCAACCACGTTTCCGAGGTGCCGCCAGTATGGGCTTGCCACATCGAGCACATCGCGGTGGGGGCGACCCATACTGCCATCCTTTCTGTGCGGATCTGAAGCGTTGGCATTCGATGCGGTCTGAATAAGTAGGATAGTCAAACCTTCTATTCGCGGTTCGAGGAGGTGCCGCCTTGATTGGCCCAAATATCCGGAATGCGCTGTGTACGCCTTCTCATACTCGGCTTCTCGCCGGAAGATGCGCAGCACTACCGGAACCCCTATCCAGGGTAGCGCTCCTCTCTACGAGGCGATGTTGCTCCTCCCGGGTTTTGGGCATGGGCACGGCTGCGAGCAATAGTCATCCGATCTGGGTAGAGGGCGTCAAACACTCGCTTAATTATATGCGGCCCCGACCGGCTCCTGCGTCGATCTTGCTGATCCCCGTCCTCCGGCGATCGCTGCGTGGGGCATACGACGACGAGTTCGCGGAGAAATTTGTTTTCCCCGGCGCTCGTATTTCCTTGTTTAAGATTTAAGAACATATCGGCTCGAGCTCGTCGAACTTCGGCGGCGGGGAAATGTTGCAAAACGCCTCGGTCACCTTGCAAGCCGGAGGAGGGGCATTGCTCCCACGGGCTCTCCAATTTATCATACCACGGGACCCCTTGCTACATCCCGTAATCTTGTATGATGCCAATTCCACTGACTCTGTATCTGAAGCATGTATTATCCTCAGTGTCCTTAACGTCTCATACATAAAGTCACAGGTCTTATACGGTTTTGACCCGTAAAACTCACGAGAGGTCTTGGGCGTTAAATCACGGGCCACAGCATGCCTTTTTGTCTCCCCGAAGTCTAGTGTCTGCCCGCCGACACCGTGCGGCCGACTACTTAGAAAGTCAATAAGCGGATGGCCTGCGCCGTAGGTGTGCAGTTGAGCCCACCCCGCAGGCTCGGGACGGAGAGACACAGAGGCAGTAAGTGCTAGGGCCCATGTTTCATCTAAGGCCCAGGGTATAGACCCACTGGGAAATTTTATAAGATGAATCTTCAGGTGGGGAATCCTGGGACGAAGCATCATACAGGTGCAGAGTGCTGTCCTGTGGCTATGGCTGGTGTGGTGGTGTAGGCAATCCAACAAATCATTGACCCCCCCCCCCGTATTTAAAGCGTAAATTAAGAAAGGTTAAGGGCATAAAGAAAATTAACAATATATTTCCCGTGAAATATGAAAAAGTAGAACTAACTGAGAAAATTTGTTTTATGAATTACAGGGTGAAAGCCAATAATTGGGCTTGGAATTTTTTTTTAAGAAAATTGGAGGCCCAACCGGCATACGGACTTGGCAAGCCCTGGGGATTTAATTTGCTCCATTAAATAGACGACTAAGTCATCTTTCTCTCATAACCCTCTAGAAATTTCATGAAATAAGAAGAAGAGAAAAAGAAGGAGAAAATCCCAAGGCCTTTCGGCCATAGTGAAAATTTGCAAAAAAATTTGCAAAAATTTCTCCAAAAATTATTTCTTACTAAGAAGAGGGTGCCTAACAAGGTGGAGTATTCATTTGGGCAAGAAAGACTCATATTCATACAAGTTGGCCAAGAGAAGGGTTGTAGAAAAAGGTAAGAACTCACTTTCTTTTATGTTATGGATGGTTTTGTGTGTGCATGTTGTAGGTATGGAGTGAATGAAATTTATGTGTTATGGAAGTGCATGTGTGTGGCCGTGTGTGGGAGGGATGTAGCCGTCCATGTGTGTGCATGTGTAGAAGTTATGTTTAATCATTGTATTTAGTGTTTGGGTGTTATTGTTGTGGATATTATGTGGAAAATGAAAGTTGAATGAGTTTGGAGAAATTGTAGTTGTGCATGTGTGTGAAGCCGTGTAGTGTGTGGCATGTATATAGCCGTGTGTGAGTTGTATGGTGAATGGATAGCGAGCACGTTTTATTTAGTATGTTGGCCGTTGTGTTGTGGGACTTGTGTTATAAACGAAAGCCTAATGAGCTTGGTGAAATATTAGTAGATGAAAACTTGTTTTAGAAGTTATATGAATGGAATGTAACGTACCTGTATGCATGAAAGACAATATGATTAGTATGGTGTTGTTGGAATGTAGATTATGAGGTTGTTATTATTTTCATTGAAGTTGGAAAGTTTTTGGAAGAAGTAGTAAATTGATTGAATATGGAATTGTTAGTATTGTTGTTGAGTTGTGTTAATAGTTTGGCCGGGTTTGAATTCCCGGGTTGTTGTTGATTGAAAACTTGCTAAGTTGAATGTCGAGGATGGTACATTTACAGAGGAAATGCTGCCGAAATTTCGGTAGCCAAGCATTACCTTAAGATTTCAACCCTAAGAGTCCTAATAAGAATTTTGGTAAACATGACCAATTTGCAGATTTTGACGAAATTGCAACGGGAATTTGGAATAGCTAAAGGAGCGAAAAGAGGTATGTAAGGCTTCACCTTTCTTTCTATGGCATGTCTTAGACGTACTAAGTTGGATACGGGCCTCGGGGATCATTCTTCTTCTCGAAATCCAAGATTGAAATTCGCTACTATTCACTCAGTAGAATTGAACTAGAAATGGTGCAGAATGTTGGAAAACCTCTTAAACCTCTAGAACTTGCATAAATGAGACCCGATTACTTCAAAACTCTCATAAGTAATGTCATGAAACGTATTACACGTAAATTGTGTGCGCCGCTCTCACTTGACCCGAGGTGGGCCCATTATTCCCGGATTTTCCCTATTGCTCCGTTTGACTTGTTTTGGAGTGGAACCCTAAAGAAACCTTTGATCCTTGTCACGATCATCAAACGATAGGCACAAAGATCGTCCTAATGTAGATATGTCTATGACGACCGTGATAACGATAATGCTAAGAAAGAACATACGTCCATGATTCCTTGACTAAGGTGAAGAATATGATCATGTAATGATAACTATGGGATCGAAAATGGGTAAATGTCTACGATAGATATGTTGACGATGTGTTTTGCTATAAAAATGAGAACATGGAAATGTTAAACGATTCCTTAATATCTTAACTGTATTGTAAGGAATGACTGCTATAGAGGTCCTAAGCAAATGAAACCATACTTTATGACACTTTTTATTTGTAACCTCGTCTTATGATACATGTATATGTGCACAGATATGTATATGTATATGTATAAGGATATGTATATGTAAATGTATATGGGGAAGGGAAAGGGCAACGTGTCCACCGATTCGGCCTAGCTTATCATCCCGGACGCGGGATGCCCGGACGCGGGATATGGGAGAGCCGTACGCGGCGTCTGTATATGCGATGTATGATATATATGACATGTTGTGTTGGGATACTGTTGGGGAAGGGGGTGGGAGAGCTGATGCATTCAGCGTCTGTAAATGTAAGAAAGAGATACTGTTTTTTAATCGAAATGTCTTGCGATCGAAATGTCATCACATCGAAATGTATTGTTTACCGAAATGTACCGTTTAATGTACACGGGGATACGGGCACCGTGTTCGAAAAATGGGCTAAGTTTGCGTGATATCTCGCCTACATGGCATACACCCGTACAAAAGTTACTTCGCACTCAGATAAGCTCGTATATCTACTCTATCGACTTATACTCTATATTCATTTACTATGTTATCATTTATGCCTTACATACTCGGTACATTATTCGTACCGACGTCCCTTCTTGTGGACGCCGCATTTCATGCCACGCGAGTCGGCGGACGACGGTTTTGGTTCTTAGAAGCCTTACCGGCGGCACTCGGCGCGCTCCGCTTGTTCCGAGCCTCATTCCTTGGTACTATTTTGTATATATATATATGCGGGCACGACAACACTCGGCCCTTCTTTCCGTATATGTGTACTTTGTTTAGAGGCTCGTAGACAGATTTGTACAGTTAGATGTTTGTATCTTGGGTTATTGTATAGCGTGATAGCAAAGTTTATTATTCCATGTTTATGATGACGCTACTAATGTAAATGTTCTGCAACGAAAAAAAAATGGCGCAGCTCCTATGGCCCACTTGATAATGAGAATAGGATGCGAGATAAGGGGTGCTCGGTACAAGTATCGGGCTCCCGTCACGGCCCCTAGTTGGGTCGTGACATATTATCACATTAAACAGAATCATCAGATTAAACAGAGTCATCATATTACCGTATCATCAGAACAGATTCATTATATTATCAGATCATCACATTATCAATTCATCATGTCATCAGATCATCATATTATCATATCATATACCCTATGCGGTCCATACTAGGACCTGGCGGACGGAACGTGGTCGCCCCTCCTGCCTTGGGCGCCATAACTCATCATACTTCGGAAGTTTTCAGATCTCCGTATCTCCGTCACACATCATAAATTAGAATCACATCATATTTCAGAACTCATCATACTTCGTATCATATCATATATCAGACGCTCATCATACTTCGGAAGCTCATCATACTTCGAATTGTGCGCACGATAGTAACCGGCCCGGGATTCGGCGAAGGAAGTAACAATAATATGCACGAGCAGAATCGTGGGATCTATATGCAAGTCACAACATTTATACAGACTTAACCGAATAATCAAACAAATTATCATTTACAAGCCAATGGCATTAGTCAATTCAAATCTCTTCCGGATATTGCTCGGAAACATATCAAATAAAACTCTATCAATCATAGTTACGTATCCAGATCATTTGCCTACGAATTCTCATTTCGTACATTTACACAAATTCCATAAAACAATCAAAACAGACTATCATTTAAAAACCAAGTCAATAGTCATAGTCAAATCTAGTTTCTTTCGAATGTTACTCGGGACTTGTCAAATAGAACTTTAGCCATCATAGTTACGTATCGGAATCATATACATACGATTTCTCATTTCAGACTTAACAGATAAGTGAGTAATCATATTCGGGAGTCGGTTGTTAACCATATTAAGTTCTTTTAGCAAGTTGCTAGAACTATACAAAGTAACGTCTTGCGGGCCCACGGACAAGTACTCAACCGATCCGGGCCCACCCGTGGAAGTTAAGATCATCATACGCTACCGAACCTCCTACGGACATATCGAAGCGATCCGAGCCTTCCTATGGAAGTTACGGACGTTCGTAGTTACCGACCCTTTTTCGAACATAAATCTTTTATGCACATTCATATTTGATCATACAAAGGCATAAGAATCATAATTTGACTACATTATGAATACGGATATCAAGAAGCAAATGAGAATCACGTACATGCTCGGATCGTAGGAGTGGAGTTACCTCGGGGATCATATCATAGCCTACTTTAACTAAGACATGCCAAGGAAAGAAAGGTGAGCTTTACATACCTTGTCGCCCTCTAAACCAATCCAAACTTGCGTCTCGGCTTCTCACGATCTACAATAATGTCATCGGACACCCAACATTAGCCACAAGCATTAAAGAACCCAATTCCAAGCCGTTACTTTATCTACAGAAATTTGGGCAGCATCTCCCCTATAAATCCATCAACCCCGAGAATTTGACTGGGCCAAATCTTCAACAAAAATACCAATAACAATATAAACAACATCCATAATTAATTCAAAACGCATTCTAACATCAACAACCTTCTTCCACATAGTTCGACGACATCCCATTTATTCAATTCAACCATATGCAATCAAGCCCACATCATTGATCATACGTTCAAGTGTTAACCCGAGACCATTCAAAAACGATTTGCGAACACTCCAAGCAATCCATACAACATTCAAAACAAGCCAAACAATAGGTCATTCCACCCGAAACCTTTCCAACTACATTAGGAATATCTATAACACATTTTCTTCTTCCAAATTCACCAACCATATCAACATTCCGCATGTTAGCAATCGTCATTCTCATGAACACAAGAACCTATGTTAGAATCATAGTAATTTCCAAAACAGCCCACAACAACTACCATTTCAACATGAATCATTAACCTTCATTCTCACCATAAAATTCACAACAACAACAAGCAAAATATCAAGTAAACTCAATTCATTCCATCTACACTATGGCAGCCCCTATTCGGCCACCCCACCATCACACTCATCTTCATGAGTTTCATTCATTTCCACATATCACAACATGCTCAAATTATCTATGAAACATGAAAAATAAGATTGAACCATACCTTCTCCATTCATGTTCTTCCTCGGCTAAGCTTCACACATGGCATCAACAAACGATTTCCTCGCTCCAACAACTACTCCATGTCGTAGAGGACCCTCTAATTACTAAAGAAACTAGAAGAAAATAATTTTTCTTGATCAAATGTTGGACATGGGATTCGGCCGCCACTTATGGCCGTTTGCTCCTTCTTTGTTTTTCTTCATGTTTCTTGAAAATTCTAAGGTGGAGAATGATAAGTTTTGCTTGGTTATGACTTACACACACAAATATATATATATATATATATATATATATATATATATATATATATATATATATATATATATATATATATATGGAGCACATGGCCGGTCATGTGCTCCTTCCTTTCTTTTTTTTCTCTCAAATTTTCTTCAATTTTCTAGAAATTTTCTTAAGTCATCAAAGATGACTAATTGTCTTGCTTGCCTTGTCATATTTGTCCATATATGTATTTGGCCCTTACAAAATATAAGATGAACACATGTTCCATTACATGGCTTGCTACCATTGACCAAAATGTAAATGGGGCCCACGGACACAATGCTCCCTCAAGAAGTCATGAACTAATAATAATTTCCAATTTCCAAGTCTGCCCTTAATATTCCATGACAATAATATTTATAAGTGACTTGCGCATTCAAACAAAACCGGAAAATGGCCTAGCCCTTAACTTTCCGCAATTAGTTCGGAATGTCCCAACGTACGAAATGCGGGATATAACAGGTTATGTCATCGTGCGCACTATGCTATATTCTGGAGTATGATGTGTCATGGTTCACCGAGTCCCTCGCTAGAGGGTCGGGAACCGTATATATACGTTCTGGAGTATGATGTGTTTTACGAGTATGATGTGTTTCTGAAGTATGATATGTTATGGTGTTATGATGTGTTGTGGAGATATGCTGTGTTACGGAGTTATACAATATTCTGGAGTATGATGTGTTATGGCGCCAAAGACGGGGTGGCGACCATGTTCTGTTCACCGAGTCCCATTATGGGCCGCATATGATATATGATACTGACATGCATGATTTATGTTTCAAAGTAAGCATTTTGGTATTCAGGATATTGTACTTATTTTCTGTACTTCTTGTTCCGGTTATGATTCTGTTTACTGTACTTCATGCTTTATATACTCAGTACATATTTCGTACTGACCCCCTTTCTTCGGGGGCTGCGTTTCATGCCCGCAGGTACAGACGCTCGCTTTGGTGATCCGCCAGCCTAGGATATCTATTCTGCTACTTTGGAGCGCTCCTTTGTTCCGGAGCCTACATTTTGGTACAGACTCTTTCGTTGTATATGTATACGTCCATTCAGGTACGGCGGGGCCCTGTCCCGCCATATGATTCTGTGATTACTCTTAGAGGTCTGTAGACATATGTGTGGGTTGTGAATAGTTACTGTTCGGTTATGTCTGTGTGATTTATGTTTTGGGCGGTCCCATTTGCTATGGCGGCCTTATTGGCTTGCGTATTTATATATTTCGGGATGTTGTGTTCTATGACAGCCTTGTCGGCTTCTGTGCGGTATATATGTTTATATGCGACAGTTTGAGATGATGTCTGACCTTTGCATATGTATAAGTCATTTGTATGCTAATTCTGGTTAATGGGTGTGTACGAGTGTCCAGCTCGGGCACTAGTCACGGCCTACGGGGTTGGGTCGTGACAAGGGGAAGGGAAAAAATGAGCTAAAATGATAAGTATACGAATTATATTTAAAACAAAAAAGAACTGGAACCGACTTAAAAATACGGCCACGAGTACGGACAGTATTTTTAAATATGGTCCGTATTTTGGCCGTAATTCTCAACAATAAATTTTTTCCTCTCTGCCAAGAGAAGTACGAACCATATTTCCAAATACGGTCCGTATTTGTGACATACGTTCTGTATATTGCAATGCCCAAAATCAATTCCATCGAAACGTATTCTCGTCGATTCGTTCATCCTATAACCCTTCTAACACATGCAAATCATGAACTTAGACCTTCATATACTCAAGATAAACACGTCTAATCTCATATAACTTGGAAGATAATTCCGCTTTTCGAATCTATAGCAACCAATTCGTGAAGAAACTTAACGTATAAAAGTACGGAGTGTAACATCCTCCCCCTCATAGAAATATTTGTCCTCGAATGTTTGCACTCTTAGGAGTCTACAAAATTTTTGGTAGAGTCTCATCCATAATTGTACTACTACCAACCTGCCGCACAGCCCAACAACACAGTACAACGCCACAGAGGGCTACAACAATCATTAATAATAATGGTCCCACACGACCAACAAGTGTAACTGATAAATAGTACATACCTGAAGACGATGGTGTCGCGGTCTGCATCTGCTCTTGGCCCAGAAACAAATGAGGATATCTAGACTTCATATCTTCCTCAGCTTCCTAAGTCATCTCTTCTACATTCTTACTTCTCCAAAGTAATTTTACAGAAGCAACATCTTTGGTTCGTAACCTATGAACTTGGGGATATAAGATAGCAACAGGGACTTGCTCATATGACAACTGCTCTATAACGTAGACATCATCCATGGGTACAATCATGGAAGGATCTCCGATGCACTTGCAGAGCATGGATACATGGAAAACCTGATGTACGGACTCCAAGTCTGGAGGTAAATCCGACTCATCGGCTATTTGGCCTACTCTACACATAATTTTGTAAGGACCAATGTATCTAGGGTTGAGCTTGCCCTTCTTACCGAATCTCATGACACTTTCAGAAACACCCAGTTATCTACCTGGAACTCCAAATCTCGTTGCTTGTTATTTGCATAAGACTTCTAGCAACTCTGAGCTGCTAGCAATCTCTCATGAATAAGCTAAACCTTCTCTACCACCGACTGAACCAAATCAGGCCCTATCAACTTTGATTCTCCGACCTCGAACCATTTGAGAGGAGATCTAAACTTTCGCCTATATAGGGCCTCATACGCGGCCATCTGGATACTGAAATTGTAGCTATTATTATACACAAACTCGATAAGTGGAAAATCATCATCCCAGCTACCTCCGAAGTTTATCACACATGCTCGTAGCATATCCTCGAGCGTTTGAATAGTATGCTCAGCCTGCCCGTCTGTCTAGGATGAAATGTTGTACCGAGGTTCACTTGTGAACCCAAACTGTCACACCCCACCCTTGGTAAGGCGTGATTGGCACCCGGCACCTTACAGGAACCGAGCGAACCAACTTATGACTCTCGTCCTTCATATCTCGAATGGCAACAATAAGATCAAGAGGCTAAATATGAACATAATATCATGCATAAGTAAATGTACAATAGACCCATGATGCCAACATTACTACTGTCACACTATGACTAAGTCAGACACAGAACCGTTCCGCAAAGCCTCTATGAACATGACTGAAGTATATAAGTCGGGACAGGGTGTCACACCCTGATCTTACCAGGGTGTGATGGGCACCCGATCCCATATTCGGAGCCGAGCGAACCCGCTGACTATTATTACTCACATATTCTCTTTGGAGGCTTAAATCAAATAAAGGTAAAGTACATAGTAAAATTTTTAAAATCTCTTTTTGTCGTTTCTCAATTTAAACACAGCCTGTAAGCGTAAGGACTCTGTAACATAATGCGTAATAAAAATATATATATTAGCTAATGGACCCACTCTCAAAACTGACACTCTAGACTCACGACTCTGTCTGCAAAGTCTCTAACTTCGAACAAACTGCACAAAGACATATAATCCGACTCGGCAAAGACCCCGTACAAATGGAGTCTACCAACTTCGCCGGAACGTCTTCGCAATAGCTCTTACTTGTCCGAGTGTACCGCGCGGCATGAAACGCAGCCCCGAAAAACGAAAAAATGGGGTCGTACGAGCAATGTACTGAGTATGTAAGGCATGAAAAATAATACAAACAGGAACATAGGTATGAACAACAATACCATGGGATCATAGAACATGTGATGAGATAAGAGGATAACCTGTACATGTGAATGCCTTTTTGGCTGGATACCATGCATGCTTGTCTTTCCTTTTTAGAAAAAAAAAACATTTCTTTTCATAGACGTAGAAAATAGAACTTATGTCATATCATGTCTTAACATATAGTATCGTATCATATCATATCATATCGTGTTATATCATATCAAGTCATAGTATATCATGTAGTATCATAGCACCGAACAGCGTCGGCTCGCCCACATTGCGCCGAAATACTCCGGCTCGCCCATAAATCCCGCGTCCGGGCATCCCGCGTCCGGGATGATAAACCAGCTGACCAAGTGGCAATGAAACATGTTTCCCTTCCCATTCCCCATGTATCCTTTCCCCCACCCCATGTACATATACATATCTCATATACATATATCATATAAGCATGCAGGAGAGCCCAAAGAAAATCATGTATCCATCGGAGTGACATAAGGTCGGAAACCTCCGATTACATTATGGAGTAACCAGGGTCGTCATGTCTCACCTTGGAGGAACGATTATCATAAGGCGAGACTATCAACGGAAAATAACATTAAAAGAAAACATGGAATGAAATCATGGACATCATAAACGTTAATTTGTATGCTTTGAAACCTTTAGAAAATAGTATCATAACTAAGGAGTAGAATTAAAGATCAAGAACTAGTTAAACACTTTCATACTCGCATTGGATTCTTGACTTAAGGCTCTTAGTCATGGAAGCATTCTTGTCATACTTATCATAGACATATCCTCTTCCTACATCATCGTTATCATTATCATCATAGAGATATTCTCATTAGAATAGTTACAACACTTATCGTTTGATAAACAGAGCGATAAAGAAAATCTGGGAACAGTGGGCCCACCTCGAGTCAAATGAGGTGGTGTACACAATTTACATATGTTACATTCCAAGACGTCACTTATGAGAGTTTTAAGGTAGTCGGGTCCTATTTATGCGAGTTCTAGGTGTTTAGGTAACTTTCCAACATTTTATGCGAAATTTTAATTTAATTCTATTGAATGAAAAAGGGTTAATTTCAATCTCGGATTTCTAGGGAAGGAATTGTCCCCGAGGCCCGTGTCCAAACCTACTACGTCTAAGACATGCCAAGAAAGGAGGGTGAAACCTTACATACCTTTTCCGCCTCTTACGCTAGTCCAAATTCCAGTTCCAAGTTCGCCAAAATCTACAATTTGGTCACATTTACCAAACGTCAATTAGAGCATTTAGAAGTTGAATCTTAAGGTAACACTTGCCTACCGAAATTTCGGCAGCATTTCCCTTGTAAATACTCCATCCCACCAAGTTCAACTTGGCCAATTTTAATCAACAACAATCCGGGAATTCAACCCGGCCAAACCACCAATAACAAAACCAATAACATTCCATTTATATTCAATTCAATTTACATAAACCTCTAAAACAAGTCTCCAACTACTACGACTTCATTAAGATCATTAAGCTTTTATTAGCAACATAGAATCCATACCATAACAACAATTATACACGGCCATGCATACACACCACACACTCACGGCTAACTGCACAACACACGGCCACAACCTCAATTTTTCTCCCAAGTTATCAAACCTTCATTTTTCATCATAGAATCCACAACAACATCAACTAGAATGTCAAATGAAATCAATTCATCGTAACTTATCAAAACATCATCATTTTCGACCATGACACTACATACATATTTCCATGAATTTGCATCCATTTCTATACATTACAACAACCAACTTACTGCATAAGATTAGTTCATCATTCTTTCATGCAACAACACACACACATGGCCAGCACCATGCATTCACGGCCACACCCACAACTTCCATATTTTCATGATTTCCATCCCTTTCTACATACTACAATACTCACAACTATCCAAAACATGTGAAAGAAGATTGAATACATACCTTTTTACTTAACTTCTTCTTACTTGACTAGGCTCCAAACTTGCACAACAAATGCTTTGCTTGTTCCAACAACCGCTCCATGTTGTTGAGGACCTTCCATTAGGTAGGAAAAGTGGAAGAAAATAATTTATTTTGATCATCTTCCATGGCTCCCATTTTTGGAACCATGGCCGAACCCACTATATTCCTCTTTTTTTTTTTTTTTTTTTCTCTTTCTTTCTCCCATTTCTTGAATTAAGATGACCCCATATATATATATATACATGTCTTCCACCAATTTGCCATATTTATAAATAAGACCCTCAAAATAAAAGTATGGCCACATGATCCCTTTCTTTCCTTCTCTAGAAAATTCTTCCATTTTCTTGAATATTCTTAAAAATGAATAAGGAAGACTAAATGTCTTCCTTTGTAAGCTTTGGTCCATATGTCCTTATAATTGTAATTAGCCCCCACTAATTAATAGAAATGTGGACATATGCCACACATGCCACACGGCCAACTTGGGATTTTCAAGAATTTTTTCTTGAACACCTGTGAAATTACCATTTTACCCTTAGACTTCCATGATATTACCACGGGCCATTTTGCGAATTTCCCTTTTTACCCTTGGCCTTTCTCAATATTTTCACATTAATAATAGTCATAATTAATATTCACCAACAACTTGTCTACTAAAATAATTTTGGAAATGGTCTTGCCTTTAACTTCTTGCAATTATCCCGGATTATCCGAATGTACAAAACACGGGCTATAACACAGGGCCCCCGGCATACCCTCTTGTCACAAAAAAAAAAAACATATGCAACTCAGACTCGGCAATGCTCCAGGAAGAAGTGAATCTCACCAATCAACACTGGTACCTGAAGGTAGCCTACGATAAAAGATCCTCGTCTCGTCTATCTACACCTGCGGGCATGAACGCGACGTCCACAAGAAGGGACGTCAGTACGAACAATGTACTGAGTATGTAAGGCATGAATAGTAGCATGATATCAGAATAAAGATAACATAAGATAAAGTAAGTAATTATACCTCGTACTCTTCTTAAGATCTCTGTCATGTAAACTAGTCGTCTACGAAAACATTTCATACACATCCATACACAACATACATACATATGCATTCACATACACTTACTATACATACATCTGTCATATCCGTACCCGGCCCTTTCGGGACTCGGTGTCATCCGTACCCGGCCCTTTCGGGACTCGGTGTCATCCGTACCCGGCCCTTTCGGGACTCGGTGTCATCCGTACCCGGCCCTTTCGGGACTCGGTGTCATCCGTACCCGGCCTTTTCGGGACTCGGTGTCATCCGTATCCGGCCCTTGCGGGACTCGATGTTATCCGTACTCGGCCCTTGCGGGACTCGATGTTATGTCCAACTGATCAGTGGGATGCAATGCATATATACATACATATACAAAAAAAAATACATAAATGAAATCAACATCATCATTAGCGTTATCGTTATCACTATATCCTTCCTTAGAAGATCAACTATCTTAAGGTGAAGTCGATGATGTCATGAAAGTCTCGAGAATCATGAACTTAGATAGTATTGAAAATAGAACCGTCATCGCTATATCTCACCTCGAAAGAACAAGTATTATGAGGTGAGATCAATCACAAAGAACAGTCTCAAGATCATGAGTAAGCTCAATAATATCATAAGGATCATGAGATTCATAGGCTTCTAGCATTTGCTGAGGCAAGGATATTATAGATATGGCACAAAGGTTTATAACAAAAGAATCATGCCTTTAGAAAGAAAGGGTTTAGCCTTAACATACCTTTTTGGTCGCCTTAACTTTAACTACTCAATGCTTGTCCTCCCAGGCTCGTAAATCTATATTCAAGAAAATTTATACTATTGTTAGACACACCTTTATACGCTTGTCTTAGTCCTTCAATAAATCTTTCTACAATCTGCCGAAATTTTGGCAGAATCTCCCCTATATTCTTTACCTCCTCCAAATACCAAAACAACTCCCAAACAATACCAACAACATCAACAACCATATCAATACCAATATTTCCATAAAACATCCCACACTATGTTTCTCCAATATTCAAACCAACCATAACAACATCCATAATACCATAATCAAAAAATTATATTCAACTCTTTATGATTTTTCTTCTATGATTCTTTCCTTTCCAAGAATTGCTAAACCTTTATATCATCTTAATCATGTAAATAATAGCAAGAACATACCTTATAGTAGAAGAACTTCACTTTATTCGCCTTAAACGTGAACCACACGCGTCGCTATACGATTCTATACTCGCAACTATACGTTGCCTGAACCGGAATTCGGGAATTATTGTTGGTTTAGGCTTGAAATTTGGGTTTGGAAGTTGGGAAAATTTCTAGAGGATTTCGAAACAATTTGGAAGAGGTTTTGGCTGAAAAAGAGGGGGAAGGCCCCTTTTATATTAGTTCAAATTCGGGTCGGGTCACTGTAGCAGTACTGTAGCACGCGTTTCTGTTCGGTCAGCTGAACTTGTAACGTCCATAATTCTCTACTTTGATATCATATCGACTAGCGGTTCATTGAGTTGGAAACTAAACTCGACGAACTTCATTTTAGGCTTTTGAAACACCTTAAAACTCTCAATATACTAGGAGATATGCCCCTCCAAAGTTGACCCAAAATTCTGTCCAAAATTCAGTCAATTTTTTCCAAATTTTCGACGAATTTATTTTCTTCGATTTACTTGGTCCCGGAGTTTCCCATAGCTCATTATATGAACGTAAACCGTCATGACCATAGGATTACTTCGTATAATATCATACATCCTTGAAGGGAACTCCAGTATCCATACTTAGAGCGTCCGACACTTATAAATTATCACGTCCGAAACTACGGGGTGTAACATTCTCCCCCCCTTCAAAAACATTCGTCCTTGAATGTTAAAGTTGAGTTCGCTCTGAGGTAAATTTCCATGTTCTTACCTGCATTTACTGGTAATTACTTTGCTCACTAGCTCAATTAAGACAGAACTTATTCGAATTACGCAGGTTATCTTTCTTCCTTTGCCGTTTGCACTTTTATATGATACATACTTTCATTCAGAATTTCTTGTTCTCACCGATATCCCCTATTTCATCTTCTTAGAGTTTAATTCATTCTCATTCCTTCCTTTTTGGTATCCTCGAACTAGTCATATCATAACATCCTTTTCTTTCCATAGTAGACAAATTAATCCTTGCGATACTTTATCTATCAACCAATTTAACACCGGAATTTTTGCTTAACTCCTCTTGCTCTTAGTTGGATTTCTTGCACTTGCACTTGCTGACGATCGCTCTTGTACTTATATCAAACATCTCAAATCTCTTTCTTAAGGATTCCTTCCTTCAACTTACCCTTAAAGTTTCTGATTCCTTAGTTCGGCTAATAAATTAGGAGTGAACTCTTAACTAAGGGTCTTTATCCTGTAGTGAATTCAAATCGCTTCGTTCTTTCCTTATCTGTAACCTCCATTCCTCCCCCCCCCCCCCTTTTTTAAGGGAAGCTATTATTTTACTTGTTCCATGAGGGTTCATTGTCACCAACTTGTTTCGACCAAACGCAATATCCTTTGATCATTTCCTGTGGGGTTCTCCCTTTATTTTTGACCTTTGCCCGGCTCTCACTTGATAAGTCTAACGCACTTATCTGTTGTTTTAGTTTATCAGTCATGTGGATCTCTTAATTCCTTAAATGCTCGTCTCCTCTATTTATATCCTTGAATCCCTTTCTTGCGATCTTATCTCCGTCTACTTTCACGACTTCTCCTTGCATTTCCTTAGCTCATCTTGCTTCATAGCTCCCTATTACTTTTCGATTTCCCTATTGTCGGGTGTCATAATTCCTCCTGTACCTTATCCAGTCAATCCTTGTCTTCGTCATGAAATACCTATAAAGTGCATCCTGTCATTCACTTCTCATTTCCCTTTACGATATCATAGCTTGCTCGTATGTATGTCTATTCCTCGTATTTTCATCCTGTTTCCTTTATAATCGTATCTCTATTCCAAGTCCACTGTCTTATGCCATCACTGTCTATCTTTGGCCAACCTTACTAATTTATTAAACTTCCTCTTATCGTCGATGGTCATATAACTTCCTTTAATCAATTCATAACCGCAGTTTCTCGTACTTCTGTGCTCCTTGATTTCCTTTGCTTTTAAGGTGCTCTTTCCCGTCTGCCACTTAATAATATCTAGCTAGAAGTCGTGCAAAACATTCCACTATGGGTATAAACCCATCTTGATCTCGTATAGATGTATATATACTTATAGGGTGAAACTTTCCCGTACTCATTAACTTCCTTCTCCATATCAGTATTTCTTTGTTACCTCTTACTAACCAATCTAATCTATAAATCGTAATACCTTATTTGAGTTCCCAATGCCAACTTTCCTTATATTTCCAATAGGTCTCAATCCCCCAAAATCTCGGATGCAACTTATTCCAGTTTCTTTAAAAACGCTAATCTTTTTTTTTTCTCCCAGGGTGTTATATCTCGTATTTTGTACGTTGGAATATTTTTAAGTTGGTTGCGACGAGTTATGGACAAGGCTATTTTTTTCCGACCTTGCCTTAAGGCATAAGTTGCTTATGAATTTATTGGCATGGAATATTAAGAAAAATTTGGGGTTAAAAGTTAATTTAGGAAAGTTGGCATTTCATGAAATAATGGCCAAGTTGGCCGTGTGGTGTGAGTGGGGCACCACCCATGGCTAGGCTAATTTTAATTCATCCAAGCCATGTGTGGGCCATGGGAAACATGGATGACTTATATATGAGCATATTGGATGACTTATTAATCACATTCTTCATACTTTCAAACCTTAGAAAATTCAAGAAACTTGGAGAAATATAAAGAGAGGCCTCATTAATTTGAGCCCTCAAATCTTGATTCAAAAAAAAAATAAATATATTTTCTTCTAGCAGTTCCAACCAATTGGAAGTTCCTTATTAACGTGCTTAAAAATTGACAATCATGTTGTTGCTTGATAATTTAAACTCACGTTGACAGTATTATATTTCGTATTTTTGTACGTCGGATTATTCGCAAGCTGAGGTGGGGCCACACATTGAGATTTTTTTTTGGGACATGCGACAATTTATATGAATCACATATGTGAAGTTAAACATAACTCAAGAAGGACCCTTGAGCCAAATCAAAGTGGAAGTCCTCCAAGCAAATATTTTTAAGTAACGTTTTCTAGTGATCCGACTTCGAGGCGTAAAAATCGGTACTATAAGTTTGGAATTTGGACAAATACCAAAGATAGAAGTTGTATATAATTGAATTTTATTTCCAACCATAGGTCATGGGCCCACAGGTGACCTCGGGATAAGGAGATATGGACGTTTTAAGGCGGAAAGGTCAGTGGGCTAGGCCCAAACCGGGCCCAATCGGGTTAGGCCCATGACCCATGCCTATTTAAGTGAAATTTCAGCCCTTTCCTCTCATTTTTCAGACCAAGAACACCAAAAAATTCTGGAAAGAGAGAGAGAAGAGCCTTGGAGAGAAGAAAAACCGATTTTGACCAAAATCTGAGCCCCGAATTCCGAAGCCCATGAAGAGAAAAGTGTTGTACGCTGCGTTGTCTTCAATTTGAGCTAAAAATCAACCAAGGAGAAGAGTGATAATGTGGGGGCTGCATGATTAAGGTATGAATACGGTTCCTTTTCATTGTTAACGAGTTTATTTAGAATTTTAACGGATTAGCACGGAGGGAATAGTCTGATAAATTCGTTTGTTGGTATTGTGAATTATGGAAGGAGATTTGAAGAGAATTTTGATGAAAATAAATGTAATTACCTTGTAAAATGTGAAGGCTGTTGTTATTGATGTTGTTCATATGAATTTCGACTTTTACGGAAATAAAATTATTAAATAGTTATATCGCAAAATTTGGTTGGTTGAGAAATTTAGAAAATAAGAAAGCGGGCTGTTTTATGGCATACGTCGGTATTAAAAATGATGTTAATACTATTGGTATTGTTGTTGGTGTTGTTGGTTACCGAATTGAGAATTCGGCTAGGCATATAAACAGGGGAAATGCTACCCAAATTTCTGTAGACAAATGCTAACTTAGGATTGAATTCCTAAGTGCCTATAGCTAATGTTTGGTATTTATTGACGTATTGTAGATCTTGGGGAGCCCGAGACTTGAGTTTGGATTAGCTTAGGAAGCGGACGAGGTATGTAAAGCCTAACTTTTCTTTCTTTCGGTATGTCTTAGTGTAAGTAAGACATGACACGATATGTGCTCGGGGTAACTCCATTCTAGGATCCGGGCATGTTACGATTCTTATCCGTCTCTTAATGTTAGCATTCTTAATGTGGTAGTACTATGGTCCTTATGTCTTATGTATGATTGAATTTCAAATGTGGCAAAAGAGTTTTGCTCCAAAAGGATTTTTATGTTGAAAATGTCCCTAACTTTCATAGACAAATCGGATTGCTTTGATATGCTCGTAAATGATTCTATAACGTATAATGACTTTAAATTTCATGGGCGGGCCTAGATTGGTTTGACGCATATCCGTGGTCCCCGAGATTTTCTTTTTTTGTATAGTCCTAACGGCTCTTTTGAAGAACTTGATATAATTATCATTTTAACTCTCGAGCGTCGACTACTTACTTATCCATTGAGTCCGTAATGATGATTTATGTGCATATGGTTTCTCACTACTCTCGCTCGTGCAAAGCTCAATATGTCTTTCACCGAGTCCCGGCCGGTACGTATTCGTGCACATTCCACTGCATTGTTCACCGAGTCCCTCACTAGAGGGCCGGGTACGGTATATATATGATGATATGATGATGTGATGATATGGGGATGGCGGCCAGGATGGCATATGATGATTCTATTCACCGAGTCCCTCACTAGAGGGCCGGGTACGGTATATATATGTATATGACGACATGATGACATGATGATATGATGATTTTATTTACCGAGTCCCTCACTAGAGGGCCGGGACACGCTATATGTACATGTATATGATGATTTTACTCACCGAGTCCCTCACTACAGGGCGGGACACGCTATGCACGCATATGTACACGATGAATATTTGTTTTTGTTTCAGAGTCAAGCCTTATGATTTTCTCTCGTACAGACTTTATTCAAGATGATCCGGTTTACTGTATTTCATGTTTTACATGCTCAGTACATATTCCGTACTGACCCTCTTTCTTCGGGGGCTGCGTTTCATGCCACGTAGGTATATAGAGATGAGTAGAAGATGTTCCGAGTGGATCAGCGAGCTCCATTTCCTCCCGGAGTGCTGCCGAGTCGAGTGCTTTTGTTATGGTATCCGAGTTATGTTAGAGACTTTGCAGACAGTGTCGTGTATATATGTTATATCCCGTATTTCGTACATTAGAACAATCCGGTTTATCTATGGTAAGTTAGAGACAAAACCATTCCGGGATACAAAATCGGGACTTTTGACCTTCGATTTTATTTCGAGACATAAGATGTGCATGACTTTGTTGGCATGGAACAATTAGGAAAATTTGGGACCAAAATTGGAATTTGTGGAAGTTAAAAATCATGCAAAAATAGCCATGTTGGCCGTGTGAGTGGGAGGTGGATCCCACACAAATTGTGTTCAATTTTAATTGGAACAACACATGGTGTGGGCCAAGGCACACTTGAATAAGTCTTGCACTAGCTAAAAGGATGACTACTAGTTCATTTCCACCATCCAACACTTAGAGAAAATCAAGAAAGTTGAAGAACCACAACAAAGGCCTCTCGGCCAAGAAGAAAACCAACTCCCATTTCAAGCCATCCCAAAATTATTTTGTTGATGCAAACCCACTATTTTAAGGTCCCTAAGTAGCGTGGAAGTGTCGTTGAGCGATTAACCCGCTAGTTTTCATCCTTGGAAACCCTAGCCTATTGTGAAGTTAAAGAAAGAAAGGTAAGATTTGATTTTGTTTTTGTGTTATGAAGGTTGTATGCATGTTGTAGTATGTTAAAATGGATGAAAATCATGAGATATAGTGTGTTGGAGTTGAGTCTATGTGTGTGTGATTTAGCCGTGTATGGTGTGTGTATGTTGTGTTGTATTGGAGCCATGAATTGAGGTCTAGTTAGCATGTTGTGATCATTGTAGGGTGAAGGAATGATTGAGGATCATCAATATGTCTATATGTTGTGTTGACCGAAAATGATCATGGAATGGGACAAAGAACGATTAATGTCGCTTAATGTTTTAGTCGTCGTCGTTATGAATTCTATGTTGGAAATGAATGTTTAATGACTCAAATTGATGTTGTACTTGTCGCGGACTGATTTGGAGGTTATTGTACATTTAATGTAAATTGTATATTGATGATAATAGCATTGTTAGAATGTGAATTGTGGATACAAATCATGATTTGAAAATGTAGAATGTGTAAAGGAGGTTCTCGGGTTTGGGGGCTGTTTTCGGGTTGATTGGAGAAATTTTTGGATTGTTGGAAATGTTATATGAATTTTTTAGAATGTCTTTAAGTATTGTTGGTATGGGTTCGGGTTATTATTCGAATGTATAAACATCGATGTTGGCTTGAAGGTAAGCCGTTGAATTGAATTTATGAAAGATTGTTGAATGATGGAAAAGAGAGCTAGTAATGTCGTATTACCTTTCGGATTAATTATTAATGTTGCTAGGTTGGTTGTTGTTGTTGTTGTTGATTGATTTGGCGAGTTAAATTTCGGGGTGGCCTATTTACGGGGAAATGCTGCCCAAATTTCTGTAGAATTAAGGGCGAAATTGGAATTAAATGCCCAAAATGTCTCTAGCTAATGTTTGGCATCTTATGGCTTATTTGTAGACCTTGGACAGCCCGAGACGTAGGTTGGATTTAGCTTGAGTTTGGATCATACTGGAGAGCGTTTGAGGTATGTAAAGCAACCTTCTTTCTTTGGCATGCCTTAGTTAAAAATAGGCTATGACACCTAACTTCGAGGAAACTCTATTCTCGCAATCCGAGCATGTCTATGATATGCATTTGTTTCTTGGTATTCATATGTTTGATATGATGAAATATTGATCCTTATGTCCTTAGAAGTATTGATTTACCAAAGTTATATGAAAGTTTAATTTTTCAAAAACAAAAAAGGTTTTTATTCTTAAACGATTTTAAAACTACAAACGCCCATAACTTCTACGCTGCAAAAGCTCGGATTGCCTTAAGATTTTCGTAGAAGGTTGTATGATGTTAGACGAGTATGTTTTCCATAGGCGGGCCGAGTCGGAGCTTACGCGTCCGTGGGTCCCGTGACGTTCCTTTATGTAATTTCGACAACTTTTGAAAGAGGATGTTGTAATTATTATTCCGATTTCAAATATGACTACTTTATTTATCTTTTGAATTTATGACAATGATCTTATGCACATGATTTTGGTATGTAATTATGATTTATGAAATACGTGAGATGTTCAGTGATATTCGAAAGAAAATCTTATTTGATTTTTGTTTTGGCTTATAAATGACGGTACGTCGTGATGAACATATTAAGTCTTCGAAATTGTTTTGAATCAGATTGGTTACTCACGATTCTGTTCGTATATTCTGTGGTTACATTCTTCGCCAAGTCCCGGGCCGGTTATGTTTTCGCACGCACTATGTTGTATTCTGAAATATGATGTGTATTCCGAAACATGATGTGATACGAAGTCTGACATGATATGATGGTCTGATTTACCGATGCGTATATATTCTGGTGTTATGATATGACCGGTACGCCGAGCCCCTTTCGGTCGGGTACTGTGTATGTATGCTATGTTGTATGTTATGTATATGGATTCGGAAATATGATGGGTTGGTTTTCGTATCCGGTGGTGGGGAAACCCAATGGTGGGGCAAAACTCCACAAGGGCAAACCCAATGATGACGAAAAATTCCACGTTGTTTAGGCAAATCCCACATTGGTTTAGGCAAATCCCACTGGTTGGTAAATCCCACATTGGTTTAGGCGAATCCCATCTGCTAATGTATTTCATATGATAAGGTATAATGTTATGATAGTGGCTTCGGTATGTATATGTATAAGCTATATTTCGGGAGTAAGCGTGTTGGTATTCGTTATTATAATTATTTTCCGTACCTCTCGTTGGCATGACTTGCGTGACGGATAGCCGACGCATTTTGAGACTTGGCTATTATGTTTACTTATACCTGTTCCGATCATGACTCAGATTTGTTACTACTCTTCGCTTTGCATATACTCGGTACATATTCCGTACCGACCCACTTTCTTCGGGGCCGTTTCATGCCCCGCGGTACAGACACACGTTTTGGTGATCCACCGGTGTAGGATTTCCATTCGTCGTTTGGAGTGCTCCTTGTTCTCGGGAGCCGATATTTTGGGTATATACTCTTTCGGTGTATATATTTATGTTTGTTCGAAGTGGTACGGCGGGGCCCCCGTCCCGTCATCCGATTCTCGTTGTTCTCGTAGAGGTCCGTAGACACGGACGTAGGTTATATACGATTGATCGGACGCGACGTGTGAGTTGTGTTTGGGGCGGCCCATCCGCCGTGGGAAAGCCTTGTCGGTACGCGTGTATATATGCTTTGACATGTTATGTATATAAACAAATTACCGGCTTCTGTACAGTATATGTGTTTGTATATTGTGACAATTTGGAACCACGTATGATCTCTATGTCGGTATAGTTTGTTGTATGCTGATTTCGGTTATTGAGTACGTATGGGTGCCCAGATCGGGCACTAGTCACGGCCTACGGGGTTGGGTCGTGACAATATAAGACGTCAATTTTGTAAGCGGCTATGTAAGCCGTTGTATTATTATGCATTGTTTACAAGCTTCATGTTACGATTTTATTTGACTTGAGAAAGATGAAAAGCATATTGTTCTTCGAAAAGCTTTCCTTGTGCATTCGTCATGATTTAAGGCCCAAAGATGATTATGAGTATAACGAGAGCCGGGGTTCGCTCGGCCCTAAGTAAGGGTCGGGTGCCCATCACGCCTATCGGAAATTAGGGTGTGACAAATTGGTATCGCAGAGACGATCGTCCTAGGGGTTGTTCCAAAGTCGTGTCCCGATAGAGTCCTCGTTTATGGTGCGAAGCGCGCCACATTTATAAACAGGAGGCTACGGGGCATCTAGGGTAGTTACTCTTTTCACATCTTAGATCGTGCGATAGAGCCAAGTCATAGGAAATGAGATTTCTTGCACTAACCTTGGATTGCAGCAGAAGAATGACATCGATAGAAGAAAGCGATTGATGATGTTCCCCGGAAGTTACAAAGCACGCGTAAGTAAAGGTATGAAAGATATATGTCAGGTAAGATATTGAAGTACGATTGAAGTACAAGTTGAAGATTAAAAGGGAAAGTGAACAAGAAAGTGTAACAGGTGCAATTTGAGCTAGGCATACAAGGTGTCACGACCCAACCTCGTAGGCCGTGACTAGTGCCCGATGTCACACCCTAATTTCCGATAGGGCATGATGGGCACCCGACCCTTACTTAGGGCCGAGCGAACCCGCTGACTCTCATAATACACATAATCATACTGGGCCCGCAAAACATGTCAAAATGCAGAAGGAAAATTTTTCGGAAAACAAACATACTGTTCGTCTTTTTCAAATCAAATAAAATCTATAAACACGAAATTCATAACACAAGCGTAATGAAACATCGGGCACAAGCTTTTAAAAGGACATCTCTACAAACCTTTCGGGCTCCAACATAATTAATACCATACAAACATTCGACTCCCCTTGGAGGGTAATGCCAACATCTTTCCAACATCTCGCTTTTTCTGGGGGACCGCGCGCGAAACGCACCCCGAAGGGGGCCCCAGGGAAAATTGGTATGCAAAAATGAAATACAAACAACAATCATGGTCGGGGGTACGGAAAGTGCATAAGGGCCAATACCGTGTTTTTTCTAAAAACATACTTAAGAGGTACAAGCAATACGATAATCAAAAGAAATGCTTCGCCCTTTTCT